>NW_020799106.1:2314961-2393008 GCF_003259725.1 Athene cunicularia
GCGGGTAATGGCCGCCGGGCCCGGGAGGGGGCGCGCCGGGGGCTGTGGGGCGCCGGGGCCCACCCGCCTCAGGGCGACCACAGCAGGAATCAGCAAACGAGTCAATAATAAATTAGCAGCCGATATTTCTTGGTAGATGAGTGGGCAGAGATATTGATGTACTGCTAGCGAGGAGGGATCGAAGCAGGATTGCTGGTGGCGCCTGCAGTTCATAGAGGAAGCCAAGTTTCGGAAGCGATGGGGTAGGTTGGTTGAAGATTTTCAGCGTGTTTAGGAAAACCAAGTTTCAGAACCGTTTGGAACGGGCAGGATCCAGGGACGAGGGGAGCGTTGAGTGTGAGGGACTCCTCTGCTTGAGTCAGGAACAGTGCCTGAGCAAAAAGGGGGCCGAAAGCGAATGTGGCCTGGGTGAGCGGTGTGTTCAGGCTGTCTCCTGTCTGTCGCTGGGCATTGTCCAGCATTTCTGCAGCCATCGCCACAGTAACAGAGCTGCAGCATGCACGGCGTATGGAAAATGTTGGCTGCATTGGATACTCCACCCAAGTTCGGGAACAACTGCAAACTTAAGTCACACTGCTGGGTTTTTTTCTGCTTTTGGGAAGGCTTTGGCAGAACACTGGTGTGGTGTCACCTAAAAATTGTCGGAGCTGGGTTGTCTCCCAACCATTTTTTTTTCTGTGAAGGGTCACAGAAGGGGCTGATTTTCTCACAGCCTAAGATTAGACTTTGGCGTAGCCTCCTGCAGAAGTCACCTCGTGAGGTGAAGGACAAGGAGGCAGCGTTTGGCTTCTGAGACCCTTGCCCTGTTAGGAGCTTTATAAACCCACTCTAGAAGATGACAGTGGAATCAGGACTGAATGAGGCGTTGTCATGACTTGCGGAGCCCTTGTGTAACGTTCTCTCTGTAGCTTGGCCTGCTCGGTAGGCTGTATCACGCCAACAGCTGCCAACTCAGAAACCAGAGAGATGTTGGGAACATGGATGCACGACTGCTCTGGCAGAGTTCTGACGGGGTTGGGCAGCCATTCAACTTGCTGGAGAGAGAGAGAAAGGATTTTTTTAGAGACTCTTTATTTTGTATGTTGAAGGTCTGCGAAGTCTGTGGCTGGGAGAACGTGTGCAGCTTTCATTAGCTGTGAGAAGCGTTTCCAGCTGATATTACAGTGTTGATATTTGCCAGTTTGTCATCTTTTCTTCTTCCACTTTGTATTCCTCTGGCTTTTGTGGAGGTTAGCCCCCAAATACACGGAGGTGTTCAGGGACTCAGATGTCAGTGTGGTATAAATCACAGCTCTTAATTACAACGAGCATGGAAAACTGTAGCGTTAACTATGTAACTGGGGGGAATATGAAGCCTGTCTTGTGAAACCTGACAGCATAACTTGGGCTTTGACATTAATCTGATCTACCTTTGTAGAGACTTTATAGGAAGAGTTATGTCAGATGCAGACTACTTCCAATAGCAATATTATTTACATTGTTCACACATGAAGGAAATCTGCCCCACTCAATTAAAAGAAATAATATTATTTCTACCCATTAAGTCAGTTCACTAAGATAAACCTACAGGAAAGATAGACTTCCTTTACTTTCCCACATTTGCCACTGGCTCACAATTCTGTAATATCATTCAAGGAATTGTGGATTTTCTTGGTAGAAGAGTGAAGGCTGGGTTGATTTTCGGGATCTTGATACAAGATCACAGAATCATCTAGGTTGGAAAAGACATTGAAGATCATCTAGTACAACCATTAACCCAACATTGACAGTTCCCAACTACCAGATCCCTCAGCGCTAAGTCGACCCTACTCTTAAACCACCCCCCAGGGATGGGGACTCCACCACCTCCGTGGGCAGCCCAGTCCAACGTCTAACAACCCGTTCTGTAAAGAAATGCCTCCTAAAAAAAAAAAAAAAAAAAAAAAAAAAAGATACTTTTACTCTATTTGAAGCAGATTTGTAAAAATGTTTGTAAAAATCTTAATGTTATCCCTTTTAATTCTACATTTAATCCTTATCAGATCAGTTTAACAAAAGAAAGATTAGCTCCAACATCAGGATAAAACGTATAGCTGCATCCGCATTAATTCTGTTAGGGCTCAGGTTTGTAATCTCTTAAAGTTGGAAAGATACCTAGTGATGTTTAAATGTCCTTATTATTTTCTAATACAGGAAAATTTACATTTTGTCAGCTTCTTCAAATAAGATTTTCTAGAATTTATAATCGTCCTCTCCTAATTGTTGTTAATACCCGGATATCCTATACGCACAGTGAAATTTAGCCAGCTCATACATCTATCTTTATGTGTTAAAATCTTGAATTTACACAGCTGCTACTCAGCCTGAGGTAGTGATATCTAATCTTTTGACTCTGGTAAGCTACAGAAATTTGGGGAGCTGTAAAATATAAAATGGAAATTAATATTTATTCTGGAATCTCTGTTCAGTCACTCCTTGTCCCTTCTGAATAACTGAGCCATCCGATAAAATTATTGAAAGCTGGTACCATAGAAATATAGAGTTTCAATAATTATCTCTGGATTTTGGTATCTTTTGATATGAGTCCTATG
Source organism: Athene cunicularia (assembly GCF_003259725.1). Classification (NCBI taxonomy): domain Eukaryota; kingdom Metazoa; phylum Chordata; class Aves; order Strigiformes; family Strigidae; genus Athene; species Athene cunicularia. The sequence goes on from NW_020799106.1 coordinate 2,317,532, forward strand.
CATTTGTTCCATGATCCTAGTGAGCTACAATATAATTTGGATCATTTAACTGCCAAGGGCTTTACCACTTCATCAGGTTGCTGGTGTCTTTTATTCTGTTTGACAGACTGAAAGGCAGTTTTCATATCTTCACTGTCATTATGATCAAGTGGAGCTGCTTACTGCAATGGACTCCCCAGCATCCCGTGCTTTATCAGCTGTGTCGTGTTGTGATATACTGTTCCCCTTGAAGATTATGACTTCTGAGATCTCTTCAGAACTATTAAGAAAGCACTCCTAGTTCATCCACATACTATACTCCAAAACAATGAAAACTTAGAAGCAAAGATAGAATACCATATTATTCATGGAAAGAAAGTTGAATTCCTGTATTTTTCCCTGTATGATGTGTTCACTAAAATCAAATTAATGGACAACGCCCCATAAAAGAAATTTAGTCAATTATACAGTATGATTTTTTTTTTTAATTTTTGCTGGGAACTGCTACTTGTTCCGTCTTCCATAAAAGGTGAATTTGATTCACTTAATGTTAATATAGCTCCTGAAAGACAATTTTAGAATGACCTCAGTAAATTCTTTGATTGATTCTTAGCTTGGCTAATGCCTATTATAAATCAGAAATGTATTTTCTTCAAACCAGCTGTGCTACTCCTAGCAACGTGAGTTTTTCCAGAAACCATACCCAGTGTGTTCGCAGCTTTGTAGTGCGTGAAGATTTGGGGTTTTTTACTGGTTAAGGAACAGCTTAATTTTCCACCTCCTGAGTTGCTACTAGTCATTGCCTCATAACACGTGTCAAATTTGTAATTCATTAACAATCACAGCCTTCACAGCTTAGTTTGTGATTTCTTAACCTTCTCGTGCTTCTGCAAAATAATTTTAGTAAACAGACTCTTCTCACTTTTCTGTTCTCACTTTTTATTTTTAAATTATTAAAAGGGGGCAGCAATTCAGGTACTGTCCAGAGTGAGAACAGACTCGTGTACTAGCAACAGCATCTTGTCATTCCCGTTTCTTGCTACTCCCATCCTAATAATGCTTTAAATGTTACTGAATCTCAAAAAGTCTAGACTCTGCAATACTTTCTCGTTCTATAGGATAGTGGGAGGTAGTAGAATCACTCTAAAAATTATCACAAATATCTTGGCAGTATGCAGGATGACAGAAAGAAAACCTGTAACTGGACAGGGCAGGCATGTGTGATCTGCCTTAAGTTCCCCTGTTTCCATGTTTGATGATAGATAAATTCCAGCCTACCTCAAAAATTCATATTTCCAGCTTTAGCAGGCATGAAAGTTACCCACTAGGACTCTCCTCTGGTATTAGAAGACTATGGAAATCCGTGTACCATAGAAGGGAAAATACGAGCTAGCAGATACGAGTCCTGTGGATCAAAATTTGTCACTGCTAAGAACTGTGGTTTACACTCTATTCATCTCACTTCACTCCAACCAGATATTATTCCATGGCAGTCGAGGCTTCCGTACCTTCAGCATGGTGTCAGCAGTGTTGGTTTTGATTATTAAAGAGTCTTATGCTTTCACAATTATTTTCCCTTTCCTTGTCTTTTTCTGTGTCACTTCATTTACCTCGTCTCCTTTGTGCTGTTATCTTTTTATCTGACAATTTGATTTCCCCCAGGATGGTTCCTTTTGAGAGTGAAAGGAAACATGAGATCATCAAACCGATATTTTATTTTCCCTTCATCACATGTCCTCTATATTTTATCTTGGTTTTATTTTAAATTATTTTTTTTTCTGTATTTTTATGACATGTCTGAAATCTTTGTACATTTTTTTGCTCAGTTGCATATAAATGATCATTTGTTTGTACCACTGTATTGTATTCTACTTTTCTAAGAATAAATAAAGTTTTTTTGGGGAAAATAAATCATGTAAACACTGGCAAAATAATGCATTTTAATGCCATCTAGAAATTCAGTTCCAAACAAGCTTGGAATATAATAAGCTGAGAAACTTCATTTAACTAGCACTTTAAAATCAGCAAAGCGGTGTTAGGAATCAGTCATCCCAGAAGGCAAATTTTAATGTTGTTTGATGATGGAGTATAAGCTGGAAGAATCAGTTAAAGAAAATAAAAAGAAAAAGAGGAGGATGTAATATATAAATTGCCTTGTACAGACACTGGTAATAGCTGGAAGGGCATCTTAGCTAACTCGGTGTTGGCTTCACACAAGTGAAGAAGGGAGATCTTCTCCTCAGAGGTCCCTAGCAGTGAATACCTGTAATATCTGGTCCCAGACACGGTGCTCATCCAGAATCCAATGAAATCAGTCAACTCTTGCTATTGATCACCAACAATTTAGGTCAAGGCTGTAATGGATTTAAAAATGACATGTCATCCCTGTGATTAATGACACTGGGCTCAGGCTTCTGCTACCCAAAGCAGTGTTGAAGCATTCAGACTTAGTTCCAGCGTATTTCCCTAGCTGCGAGGAAGGCATTTTTGTGTTTGGTTTAATTTTTCTCTGATATAAATCATGTAAGACACCTCTGCTAATCAGGTTTTTAGGGATATAATCTGGATTTACTCAGCATGAACCTTGGTGAGGGGGGAGTGAAGTATTAAATGGAATAAGCTTAAAAAAATGAATGTTGCCATGCAGGGAAGGCAGAAGGAAAGAACCTGTTTAAAGTTCCAGTTTGGTAATGGATTTAAGTACTTACATCACCTATCCCAGAGAACTTCTGTGGCTACTCATGTGCTTGGCATGAGCTTACGTGTTTTACTGAATTGGAGCCTTAATGTGTCAGAGTCTTTTAGATTCTTCACGCAATGTTTACAGAGCTAATGTTTGTATATTTTATCTCAGCCTAAAGTGGTATTTTAAAGTTGACTTTTTGAGAGGGGATTGAATATTCAGTAATAACGACATCAGTAAAAGTTTAAAATAAAAACGATAAAATGTAACTGTTTTCTCAGGGTTTGTTTTTTGTTTGTTTTTTTTTTTTTCTTCACATTTTTGTGGTTTGTAAAATGCTTTAGGCCTTGATCCGACTAAAGCTTTTAAACATGTATGTAAAAATAAATAAGGGTTTGTGATCCTGATCTCACCCAGATCACCAAAACACTTCCATTCATTTTAGTGGTAGAGGATCAAACCTGAGTTCCTTGTATAAAGCATGAACTGGAAGTTACACTGAAGTGATTTGCTGAAGATTGAACTTACCCTACAATAATGTTAAAAATCAATTTACAAATCTATTTATCCATCGCATTTAAATAATCTTCTAATAGCTGAAATAACCCGTGCTCAATATTAGCAAAATATTAGGGAATCACAGGTATTAATACTGTGTAAAATACATATATTAAAAAAACCCCAAACCAAACTTGATGGTTTGGTTATGATTTGCCGTAAGTTCAGAACCATATTTATAAGCACAAATATGGAAAAGACCTACTCAGACTTCCTCAACATAACAAGTACTATTTCTTCAGAAGCATTCAGTATCCAGAATCTCTCTTTTGGGAAACTGGTGGCCAGATTTTTGTTATGCTGAATTATTTTAATAATTTGGCTGGCCATATCTTTTTTCACGTTGAAAAAGGAGCTTGGGCAGCTTCCAAAATACAACCCTAAATGGGTGTGCAGAAACCTTTTCAAAATCCAGTTTTAATTAAAACATTTGTGGCTAATAGTCGGGAGTAAGCGTTTTTAAAGGCTTTCGCGGTGGTGAAATGGAGAACTATTGCTGGGCATCAAACAACGTTGCAGAAGAAACTCTTTGTGCCTCCTGTGCCAAGTCCCTCTTGTACTCCTGGCATAATAGGAAAAAAAATGGGAACTTTTGAGATTTGGATTTGACTAGGCTGGAATGGTGAAGGATGATGATAGAGCAATCTGTTATGCATGATGCTCCAGCGGAGTAAATCAGAGCGTTAAAGGGTAGCATTGCTTTGCTTTGGGCTCAGTAGAGTGAAAAATTACATCCCTTATGTACTAGATAATAATTTAGAATTTAAAAGCTGTGTAAAGCAATGTAAAGAATCCATTAAATTTTAGTGAGTTTTGGAACAGAACCTCCGTGAATTTAATCTTTAATTCATAAAAGAATAATCTGTTACCTCGCAGGGTCATTTTAGATGTCGTTGAATTCCGAAAACAACACCATCTTCAGGGCCATCCTCTTTGATTGCAGTGGCTAGAATTTGCTATTTCAAACCAGAAGTATAAAAAATATTAAGTATCCGTTTGCTAAAAAGAGCGAAATATTAATTTACATTATTAGCCTCACTATCTTGATCTTTTTTTCTCTCCGCACATCGTCCTTCCCCTTTCTCTCTGGAGATGGCCAACGATGTGAGGTTGGGCCTCAGAAGCATGGTGAGAGTTTATAATGAACGTACAGATAATTGGTTTGTTGTCGAAAATGCTTGCAGAGATGAATCTTTGCTAGTTATCTCCTCATCTTTACCTCTCCCCGGAACTCCCCTTGAACCTAACCTTTGTGCTGTTGGAAGTGCCTGTAACTACGATAGATGCAGCGTGTGCACAGTAAAGGTTTCCCCACGTGTAAGTTCTCCTTCCTCCCAAGAGTTCCTTGGCAGACACGTTGGCATGCTCATCACTCATTCACTACTGCATTTTGCTGCTTGTCTTGAAAAATGTTTCTTCGCATTCTCTTGCTGTCTTCTTCTTTTTTTTTTTTTTTTTTTTTTTTGACCCCATGAAAACTGTGGAAACATCTGTAACCAGTCATTCATTGTCTGTGTACTCGAGTTACCAGTCTCTAATGCTTGTGAACCAAGGTTGGTAAGGATTTTAAAACTTGAATACCACAGCACGAGGCTGAATGTCCCCTTTCATAGCGAGGAACAAATGAGGATGCTGTCACAGCCTCGTACCGCGTGGGTCTGAGTCTGCTGTCGGTTGTGAGGACTAACCAGTGTTTGCGATTGCCCTTAGTTAATGGATTGTGATGGATGTGGGAGCAGATCACTGCAAGAGACCTTGGGGCTACCTGCTGTCCCCTGCTGCGTGGGGCTTGTCCCATCACTACTGTGTCCTGCATATTAAGTCACACAGTGGTATAGCGTGCGGGTGCAGTTGAAGAGATAAAAATAAAGCAGCGACAGATGTTTAACTGGTTTAAATTGGTGTGCATTATCAGCCTCGGGGGCCTGGTGGGGAGCTCATTGTCTGGTGCATTTCTGGGCAAGACTCACAGGCGTGACCTGGGACGGCTACAGCCAGCTTTAAGAGTCCTGCCTAGATGTGATTTCAGGTTAGATAAATCCAACCTGGCTAAGCGGGGGGCAACATGACCATGGGAAGATAGGCACGGCTTCATGAAGCTCCGTGCTGTTTGCAGCGGTTCCTGTAGCAAGTCACCGTTACTTGATTGGCCTCTAGGTTTTTGGTAATAGTTGCTTACATTCACCAATTATATTTTCTGGCTGTGGGTAGGTGGGAATAAACTTCGGCAATGTATTTGAAACCATTTTCTATCACATTAACTTCATCTTTGCAGCATTCTGTTATTTCTCACTTTTTTTCTTTTCAGGTTTACTTAGAAGGAAAAAGAATGTTACTGTCTCTTCACACAGGAATTTCTGCTCTCTGATGAAGGAGAGCATCTCCTAGTGAATAAGCTGGTCCCTCATACATAATGTCCCGCAAAGTTTTGTTTCTCTGAAGACGATTACACATTGAATTAAATTCATATATTGCAAAACTCTTTCATTTCTTTTATCCTTTCAGTTGCAAAACAGTCCTCAACTGGACCTCAACTGATGTCAGTCTCAACGCATTCTTCTAACAGCTGTTTTGTGGATGACAGCTTAGTTAATTGCTAATTTAAAATACATGGTATAGCTTCCACTCCTAAGAGCAGAAGCTTGATTGCAGAGTTGGGCCTATTTATAAGAGTTTTTCAAGTAGACACTTGAGGTGCATCTGTACTTATTTCTAATAAGATACAGTTATGGTCAAACCGGTATCTAGCAGAGTACATTCAGAAAGCACTCAGCAGATTTTATGTAACATTAAGTGCTATTTGACTAGGTCAGTTGCCTGTGTTGAATTAATGACAGCAAACATACATCACTGCTGCATCTGTTTACACGTCTGTCTGCATTTCACTGCATTGTCGACTGCAGAATCTCTAGAATAATGAGCGTGGCAGACTGAGTCCTATTAAAAGGGGGTTATTTGTATTATTATTATTATAACCCCATACTGTGTTGTCATTGTTTTGCAGCACATCTATTACATGTATCATCACGGCTTTTTCTTCTTCAGCAAGCCAATTATGTCTGGTTTTGCCACTCTGTCAGAGTCTCGTGGAATAAATTAAAATTACAGCTTTATAGATGCAGTAGCTGTAGCTGAAAGTAATGATAATGACCCTGGGTGAATACAGAATTTCAAAATAATCTTAAACAAACGTACATGTGCAGAGCTGCCGCTGCTTCATTTCTCCCTAACAAGCTACGTGGTTGAGTCCGTGATGTCTGAAACACCACGGGCAGAAGCTGGGAGCTGGGTGGAGCTGTGGGTTTTGACACTGAGCTAAGAAGAGAACAGCCTGCGGGTACCTGAGCATGGAAACGTCACCGTTTCGGTTTTATTTCTCTGCTTTTTTTTTTTTTTTTTTTTTTTTTTTTTTTTTTTTTTTTCAGTTACACAGTGTGTCTGTCTGTGCGTGGAAGTGCCTCAGAGTCTTCCTTTATGCCTGGCTGCGTACATGCGTGTGTTCCATCATCTGTATCTCGTGACTGCTGATACTTGTATTTTTTAACATACGTGTATGGGTTAAGAGGTGTTTTATGTAGATGGTGGAGGGACTGGCGTATAACCTGCTCACGGTCAGAACTTGACTCAAATTTTGAACCTCAGTCCCAATCACAAAATTGCCTTATTTTTTCAAATAGTTCTTTCACAGAATGAAAATGTAAATGAACATTTATGTCTTGGTTTCGTTCTCTCACCAGAAGATATTCCTTCTGTCACCCAAGACAGAAACAAACAAACAAACAAAACAGAAATGCGCCGCAATATATAATTAAGACTGTATTAGTTTAAAAGCGTTATTTCTCTGCAATCTCCTGGGGCTTATTAAACTGCATTAACAGGATTTTAATACTTGGCACGGTTATCAGCATTTGACCAGGAGTTATCGACGCGTTCATGGTGGTCCCTTGGTGTATGTGCCTCTCTGCCCATATCGGCTGCATTTCTGAATTTTTAGTGCTTGATATTTAGGGTCGGGACCATCGGTCTTTTTCTTCTCCTCTAGTCTAGTGTGGCCTTATTTGCATCCGTGGAACGCAGGTGCAACTTATCACAGTTTTGGCAAGGTTTTAGCATCACATTTCTGTGGATATTCATCATTCCTTTTTGGGCATTTTTCTCCCTTTTTTGGCCTCACTGAAACTGCTTCATCAGCTTGTAATGTTTTTATCTCTTCAAGCGGCTTCCTCTGATAAGATCAGAGAAATCATGAGTGAGAACAAGAGGCCACATTAATGTCTTCGATAAAAATATTGTTGTCGAAAAATCTTCACTTTTGGAAAATCCCAACCATTGCAAGCCTGGCAGCTGAACAGTATTACCTTTGCATTAATTGTGTTTAGAGTGATACAGGCAATTTCTTGAAAATATCAGCTGGTAGCTCCTTTCCAACACTCACTGAAGAGTCTCTCAAATTTGATGTTAACTGACTCCAAACCTCCCAAGTAGTTTCATATTCTTTCAATCTGACTGCCCACATACTTTTATTAGAGCCTGCTGTCAAAAGTCACAGAAAATAAGCTAGGAAAAAAAAAAATATTGATTACTCCGTAAATCATCCTGTCTGCATCTATATCTTGCCATAATTTCTTTCCGCGTGATGAGGCCAGACTTGGTGATTCCTGAAGGCGAGTGGTCGTTTCTTGCAGGGGAGGTGGCGCAGGGTTAGTTGTTCCCAGATAATTCTGGTGAGCATCCTCCAAATCCACCCCAGTGGTTGCCACGGTGCGCTCCTGCTGGCAGTCATAGGCCACTGAGCCTGTCGTTCACCATCAAGTTCTTGGGATGTATCAGGAACCTTCGCCCTTGCAGAACTCCAACTCACTGGGGAGGAATGACATTTAAATCGGTATTTATGAATAAGATCATTTCCTGACCAGAAGCACTGTTTGGTTAGCTGTTTTCCGTAAGCTTGAGGAGGATAAGCCTGTGTTTGTAATTCATTTTCCTTACACAATATTTTTTTCTTTCCTTTGCTGATTAATTTCTTCAACTGATCTATTTGGAGTACAACATTAATATTGAAGATAGAATCACGAAGGTAGCAAAAGGAAAATATTTGATCTCCCTTCTGGCCACACAAGCGTATACATTTATTCAATGTAGTTATATACGAAAAGTGAAGTTGAATTGGCATGAAACATCTGAGATACGACATTTATAATATTAACTAAGTTTGGCATATTAAGTACAAAAGAGAAAGAGAAGAAACCTTTGGTAAGGCATCTGTCTCAGTCTGGAGCTCAGTTTGGAGCCTTTGTGAAGAGAAGCAGTAAGGCTTCCCCGAGGGGCTCTGCTCTGGGTAAGGGGAGTCTCTGGGCTAGAAAACCAACACGCCGCCTTCCACTGTGGCTCCTGGTTGTTTGGTATTTTTTTTCCATCCAGCCCCTAGGTCTTGTACCTCTGCCATTCCCTAGCTCCAAGCCTCGATTCATTAATTCGGTCAGAGAGAAATGCAAAAATAGAGAACAGTTACAATGTCAGAAGGCTTGAAAATCTTTTGCAATGCTACATTACCATTTCACAGCTAAGGTGACAAAGCCTCAGGAAATGGAAAAAAAAAAATGCAGCCTCAGTAACTGCTTAAAACTGATAACACATGGCTCATATTTAATGAGAAATATAGAATTAAAAATAAAGGAGAACACTGGGGTGAGAAGAGAGCAAAGCATCATAACTTTAAAAAATTTGTTCTTCTGACTCTATTACCATTTAACCCTTTTTCCATCTACCTTGTTACTTTTCAGTAACTTCGTTACTGAATTTTCTGAAAGAACAATAAAGGAAAAGAAAGATGAGGCTTACAGAATTTACCAAGTCTGAAAGCTTGGCTTGTCGAATGAAGCTGTCCCAAAACCTTCAGATTTGGGATTCAGGGCAATCTTCTAGTATGTAGTGACAAACTAATCTTTTCAAGGGTTTCTAATTTTTATCTTAGGGGTTTTTAAGAGCATTTGAAAAATCATTCATTCAGCATTAAGATAGTTTCATACAAAGCTTGACATTTAGTTATTTAGCTGCTCTTCATCTAATAAGACAAAGAAAAAGGGAAGAACCTTTAAAAATCTGGTTTTATTATTCCTCAGAGGCAGAGCTGTTTTCCTTAACCTTTACAAACATTCTATTTTAACAACAAAAAGAAGGAATAGTGTGAACTTCTGGGCTCTAGGAAGCCTTTAGAAGTTTTTCTCTGCTCTTAATAAGGCCAGAAATTTGTCCTTAGTGCTGAAGAAAGAGTTAAAAGGAGGCAACTGAAACCCCAACCCCTACCTCTTAAAAAAAAAAAAAAAATGGCAAGCGTTTACTTCTCTCCTTACTCCATAACGTGTTCTGTTGTAGATAAAGCGGGATGTCTGTGTGAAGGAGTTATGTTTTTGTTTTTTCTTGATAATGTCCCAGGGCTGGACTGTGGGTAGTAGGAGAAAGGAGGGCAATCCTTCCTGTTCCCAGCGAAGGGAAACGTTCCAATGACATGGACCTTAATAACCCCTCTGCTCTGGTCAGGACGGGTCTGTTAAGAGCATCCCATCTGTGGCTCTTCGTGTTTACGTCTTAAAAGAGCTGAGCTAAATACATAGCCAGGATTAATTAATTCTTTAAGTTTTACGACCTTTTGTGCACAGATGCTCCAAATGAAGAGCACACTTCATTCACAAATGTATTTTTCCTCTGCAAACAGTTAATGACTGCATGGTGCAAATACTGAAGCTAGCTTTCCCTCTGCCTCGACGTGACTATCCCAATCACATTCTGTTTGTTCTTGCAGCAGAGCAGGATGGAATGTACCCGGTATGCCCTTGCAATCAAAAATACAAACGCAAATAAAATGTTGATAGATATTTTCACTTGAAGCGATCTGAGGAAGTCATTAGTATTTGACAAAAGCTTAGAAAACCACAAATGAGCCATGGACGTTTCTCCGAAGGTTTATTTAGGAAAATTTCTTCTGGTGTGCGCTCAGTCCTACCCCGAGTTCTCTGCTTTTCTTACTTTGTAGTAGGGGCTTAACAAGAATATAGGTTCCAGATAACTAGAATGCCAACCTGAGAGTCTAAATCAAAGCTAGCACCGTTTTTGAGAAAAGAACTAGTATGGGGTACCTAAAGAAGCGTTATATAACAGGCTTCTGGAGTTTAACGTCCTTAGACACAGGTGTCAGCACACGTGTTGGTAGCTGGAGGTGATGTCCAAGCAGAACTTGGCGAGGTTTCACTGCCCATCTGCCATTTCACTTCAAGAAATAGAAGTAAATACATTTATTAATTAAATCCAGGTAACCCTCCGGCCATTGTACTACAAATCCTTAACCTGCCTAGCTAGAGAGTTTATGGACTAGGCTCTGTGTTGTCATCAGCTTGGTGCACTGTCTCACTTACTGAACGAAGAGCCTGACAGGTCAGGTACGGCTGTTGGCAGGAAGGACTTGCTGCAGTTGCAGGGGTTATCTGATCAAATACTGTGTGGTCCCTTCCTGCCACAAAAGTTGGGTTTTTTTTATATTGTCCATGGATTTTGTCTAACTCAGAATAGTCTGATTAGAGGAGCTGGCTGAAAAAGCAGTATATTTAAAAAAAAAAAAAACAACAAAACAAAACAGTTTGTTTCTTTGGTAGGAAGACAATATCCCTTGGGTTTCTGGGAGCTTCACTGGGATTTTGGTGGATTTGTGATGTAAATGAAATCGGAATTCATTTTCTGCTGATTAGCAAAGGAGGTGCAACGTGCAGCTCAGACCTGTAATTGTTGAACAATTGTACTTCCGTTGAAATCAATATGGATTTAGCCTAAGCTAAGGACACGGGTTGGGGCTCACCATCATGTAACACTAATTAATTTCCAAATCCATGCAGAGATCAGCAAATGCAATGGTTCTTAAGCAGTGTGGAAGGTGGTGTTAAATCACAAAGTTAGATCCAAAATGTGTGGTTGGCGTTGACAGGAATCGAGGGCTTTGTAGTTGACTTGTCACATTACAGGTGAAAGCAAAGTTGCATAGCAGTGGGTACCACTGGAATAAAATTGTAATTCTCTGTGCTCCGCCTGAACACCAGTGGCAAAATATCGTGGGGTGTATGTAGTGACACCTTATTCCCAGAGCCTGGTTTTTGGTACGAATCAGAGCGGTAAGACTGCTGGTGTTGGGTTTAACCAACATTTAAACACGTTGATCTGTGGGCAGTCGAGGATTACCGGAACACAAAAGTTGCAGGCAGTCCTGCTTCTCAGGCTGGAGTGTTGCTGGCTGCCCAGCATCATTACGAGTTTCTGTCAGACCAGGGAATTTCTCCAGTTCCAGGATCGTTGGGCTTTTATAGATGCTTTGCTGCTAGTCTGCCGTACCGTAGGTACACTTGCATCAAATAACTGCGACAGCAGATCATAGCCGTGCTTTACGAAATATAGAGAAATGATATAATATAATACTTTTTTATTGGCAATACAACGCTAGCTATTAAAAATTCTGTCATACAGCATCCCTGGTGGTTGACTTTACTCTGCCAGTCTTGTTGCTTTCCAGTTGGAGCCGCCTGAATGCTGCGCCAGGGTGACAAACAGCCCATTGTCGGTCTTTGCTGCTTCAGGGTTTAAAGACAACTTCTTCTGCTGTATTTCCTCATGGAAACTAAACCACGTTGAGTCAGTGGTCCCAAAAAGGCCTTTGAAGACCCTGCTCTGGGAGCCTTAGGCAATGCATTCTGAGGAGTCGGTGATGCATTTTTTTTAAAGACCAGCATTAATTTCCCAAGCTCTGACCACAGACTTTTACCAGATGATGTGTCAAGGTGACAGACGAGCATATAGTTGGTCACACAACTGTTGGGGACATAAATGAGAGGTCTCCTTCCCAGGGCTCCCAGAGTAGGCATCTCCTAGTGCTGTTCCAGTAGGTGTATAGTCTGTGCCCCGTAGGTGACGCAGGGCTTCCTTCCAGGAGGAGAAGGCTCCTTCACAACTACAACCCCTGGCCAGTAGATGTCGGCACCTGAAGCAACTACCCTGGGGTCAACTAGGCTGTGCACAGTGTTTTACTGACGTGTTCCTTAGAAAATGCACTGCAACTAGATGAGACAGTGGCGAGATACTCGCTGGAGTTTGGCATCCCAGGTGGCTTGTTTGCCTGCCAGACGCTTTTTTTCTAGGCTTGAGCAAGGTGAGCGAAGGGCTTGTGGGACGTGCTGGTCCCCAGTGCCAGCTCCTGTTAGGCATCGGTTTACCTCTGAGGAGGACGGGATTGACAAAATCAGGGGCTTTTGCAGGCTGAGATTGGGCTGGTGGTTTCTTCAGCATGTGTTTCTCAGCTGGAGATGATGGGCAGACCTCACGGTTTTGCATAGGCACCGATGAAATCAAAACAGTGTAATGAGTGAACCGCAGCTCCTGTCACACAGAGGCAGTGGAGGGGGGCCGGATGGGATTGGAGATTGTGTTTGGACTGATTGTTCTGATTTCTTCCTCACTAGGACAAAGAAGTGAACCTGGAGCAGGTCCACAGACGCATGAACAGTTTAATTGATGAAGACATAGCCCACAAGCAAATCTCTCCAGCGTCCATTGAAATCTCAGCCCTGGAGATCGGTGGCATGCAGCCAGCTCAGACCCTGGAGCCGGTACGCGAATACCAGAACACGCAACTTTCTGTCACCACCTTTTTACCAGAACAGACAACTCATGGTGCCAGCAGGACACTGACAGCTGCCTCTGGCAGCAACCTGCCGCTGCCCCTGAGCAGCTCGGCCACCATGCCCTCCATACAGTGTAAACACAGGTCACCAAATGGAGGACTATTTCGTCAGAGTCCCGTGAAAACCCCGATCCCAATGTCATTTCAGTCTGTGCCAGGGGGAGTAATTCCAGAAGCAATGGAGCCCTCTCATGGAACATCCATATGACAAAAACAAACAGTAAAACAACCAGCAGAGCTTTTTAATACAAAATGTAAAAGAAACAAAAAAACAAAAAACAAAAAAACCCACAAACAACAACAAAAAAATAAAACCCACAAACTCTTAACGTTTTTCTTGTATATACCTGTAAATAATGAAAGAATGAAGTGGGGTTAAAGTGTATTTTGAATATTCCCAATTTTCGAAGTCAGTAAAAAAACAAAAATGTATGAATGACTTTGTAAATTTTGTTCTATATGAATAAAAAGGCAAACTACTTGTGATCGTTCTCAAGTGCCAAAGAAGACCAGTTACTGGGACTGAGGGCCGTACGTTTTATTCCACTGATTTCAACACTTATTCCCTTACTGGTTTGTTGTTTTGTTTTGTTTTTTTCTTTTAAAGAGCAAAAAACTTACCTGTTCCTTGCTAGAAAAGTTCACCATGCTCAGATCTCTCCTTTCCCCAGAACTCGATTTTATAGTCAAGGTGGCAGTTCACTCAGAGAATTTAACAGCTGGTATTAGCATAGCAGTAACAAATGTCTTAAATGTGAATTATAACTAAAATCCCTCAAACAATAAACAAACAAACAAAGAAAACCTTTTCCTTCTAACAAGGGTTTAAACTTCCACACAGTTTCTAAGTTTAAGCACAGGATTATTGAGTTGTGTTTTTTACGTGTCTGCTGCACTGTGTGGCTCCTTTTATTTAACCTTCTGTGTTTTGTTATATATATAATAGATATTATATATCTGTTCTATATATGACCTGCATATTATATATATAAATGCTTTGATAAACAGGTTTTAGGTTAAGGGGAAAGCTTTTAAGAAAAACGGATCAGCTCTATTTTATGCCGTGTGTACACAACTGAAAATGGGGAGGAACCAATGGCTGGAAGAAGTGAAACCAGGAAGAGCGTTAATGGGCAGGAGATAATGGTTTTGCAGGGACTGTGCCCTCTGGTGCCATCTCTTTAAGATTTCAAGGAATTTGCTGCATAATGGATGCAGCGCGCTCTGTTGAAGTCATATCCCTGAATGACAAGGCTAAGCTCCTGACTCTGGTTTTGTTTGGTTGGGTTTTTTGGTTTTTGGTTGTTTTTTTTTTCCCCATTGATTTTGTAAAGAGAAACATTTTAATGGCCATGTCTATAACCTTGGTAGAAATGGCTGTAAAATGCCTTTTTTTTTTTTTTTTTTTTTTTTTGGTCTGTGAAACACAGAGGACAAAGATAGAGCAACACATATAGCAAATTTAATGTCGTCTTCTGCAAATATTACCGGGGCAATTTCATATGACAAAAAAAAACCAACCAAAAAATCACTAAACAAAACCAAACCACATTGTTTCCTTCCCAAATAGTAGTTCGAATGCCCAAGAAAACTGATCCACCCCCCTCCCCTGCCCGCTGTTGCTAATGGACCATCACTATCAGAGTTGGGATAATTTAGTGTCTTCTTAAATGTATCCCTATAGCTAGGTTGTAATTTCCCTTTGTAGCTGGATTTCTTCACTTTATTAGAACCCTGCTATTCGGAAAAGGCTGTAGATCTCGGTGCAGCAAAATCACTTCCTACATTAAAGGTGAAAAATTATGTCTGGACAGAGGCAAAAATGCCTTCACATCCTAAGACAGTCAACAGGCAATCTGGGTCGGGGTAAATAAACATTCCATTGACTGCTTCTAATTTGATTTGCATAATTATGCAACAAGTATATTTTTGGCAGGATAAAAGTTCCCTGAATTTTTACATTTCTGGGTTTAAGCAGTAGGGGAGAAAAGTCAAACTGTGATACAGAAACAGCCTGATGGAAGAGCGTACTCAGTATAGTCCTTCTTAGATGAGGAATATTAATGGAGAGTTTACAGAAGGAATGCTCTTGCAGGGATTAATTTGTCTCTGTTGTCAAGCTGGCTCCTCGTGAAGACAGTGCGATTTTGCAGCTTGGCACAAACTGCACTATTTGCTTCAAACTAATTAAAAATGAATAATGCTCTAGTCAGCTGACTAGACTTATCCTGCTTAGAGACTTGGCCCACAGAAGCTTACGATTTTCTTCTTTTGTCATACTTTTTCCTATCATCTTAACAAAACGATGGCCACAGGAAAAAAAAAATAGACGTTTCTTCCTTGGATTTTTTTTTCCCCACCTTCCATGAATACACTAATTAGTTACGACAGAAATCGCTGTGCAAATAGACCGTGCACATCTACGTATCCGTAAAGACGCTTAGAAGAAAGCGTGCACCTGTTGGCATGGCAAAACCCCCTCCTTTTTATTACCGATTTAAGATATTAGCAGCTGCACAGGAACATGCTCGAGAAGAGGTGCAAGGAGATGCTTGGGTAGCTACAAGGGTGCGAATCCGCAAGTGCTGCTCCCTGCTCGGGGGTACCAGAGCGAGGAGGCTCTCACCCCTTGCCCCGAGCATCCTCCGGAGCACAGGTGGGTGAGCAGCTCAGCTCAGAGCGGGGGATTGAAGCCCTCCTTTCCTGAGGAGTCATTGCTTTCACAAAACATATTCGTTCTTTTTCATATTATAGTCTAAACCACTGGGCTGAGTAATTTAAACTAAAGCTGCGCTTGTGGAATAAGTTGTGAATGCGGTATATTTTTGGGGATTAACTTTACACGTTCTCCATCTTCAGTGTTCCCCTGGCTTAGTCTTGCCACGTGCTGTAAAGTTTGGAAGGGTGATTTAACTTACAAAAATAAAAAAAACCAAAACGTCGGAGCTCCCCGATTCCCATGCATAGACTGTGTTCACCTGTTTGAACGCTCTGCAGGACTCCGTCTAAGATGTTCACCCTCTTGAAGACTCAAACCCACACGCTACTCTTTCAGAAAAGTATTCAAGCATGTGTGTAAGCCCTATGGAAAGCAGCTGCTTTATGTACAGGTTGAAGTGCTTTGCTGCTTAATAACGGAGTTAAAAATTCAGATCTCAAATTAAATCTGCGGCTAATTTTAAGCAGGTGAGTTAGCTTACCAGACTCCCTGGGACTATTCAGTTGCTTAAAGTTAACCATCTTGAATGCTTTGCTGCACCAGGGTCTATACTGTAGAAGTAGGAATCCTCAATGGATCTGTCACTGTCTAGTAATTATTTGTCTGTATAAAAGTTAACAAGTCATAACTCGAGCCTGTCAACCACGGCAGGAGGCTGTTAAATCTTTCATGTGATGGTGGTTTCGTTTTAGATTATTTAAGCAAATCACCAGGCTCTCCTTGAACATCGACAATGTTTCTTTCCCCATAACTTTTCGGTTTTTCAAAGTAAATGCCGAATGTATGATTTCCATATTCTGTCTCCTGTTTTATATTTATATCTTCATTTCGACAGATCAAAGCTTTCACTTTCTATACAATATGTATTCACCACACACTCATGAATATATATACATATATATACATGCGCAGTTACTCACAGAAGAAGCGAGAAACATCATTTCCATGTGATGTAAATGAGCATAACCTCAGAGCTCTCACAGAGCTGTGCTTATTTGCACCACCTGCAGATCCGACCCTTCCACTTCTCATATCTGGCAAGTTGGGGTAGGAAAAGCTGCAGAAATCCCTGAAAACTTTGAAGACCAAACTGTGCCCTTGATTTTCCAACGGAACTTTGCCCGAGTGCTTAAACAAAGGAATAATGTGTGATCCCAAATATTCCAGCTTCTCCGGGATGTTTACATTGCGAAGGTGGTTGTACATGGAACGGATAATCGAGTGCCTATACCTTCCTTTTATCGTGCTCTTTTGCTGACGAACTTTTGCGGAAGTGACATCTGTGGCACAGCACTTGTCGTGCGTCTTGTTCTATCGATCCATTAGTTTAGAAATGACTTTATTTTCATACAAAAAAAAAAAAAAAGTGACTCAGTTTTCTTCTATTTGCTTGCAACCCACGGGCAATCTGCTTGCAATCTGAAGAATGCATTGCTTTTATTTCTTAGTATGTCATGTTTTCCTATTGCAATGGAAAAAAAAAAAAAAGGTAATTGTGCTTTTTAATTTCAGAGTTGAAACTTGATAGAACGTTTCTATGCTGAGTTACAGCTACATGTGTGCAATATTTGTCTTGCAAAGTGAAATTCCCAATATCTGCCTTGCTTTGATAACCATTGCTGCACTGTAGATGAAGTCTCAGCAGAGCAACTCACTTTCTCTTCATCTGCTGATAGAATAAAACACTTAAACCTGGGTTCTCACCTGTGTAAATCAGCATCCTTCCAGGGAAAGGGCCAAGCATACTGAATTTCAGTAGGTGAAGATTTGGCTCTTAATACTAGGTTTGACAGCACTGCTTCCCGTAAACTTGCATTCAACAGTAGCTCTGAAAAGAAAAATATTTTGAGAGTCTCAAAAATGAACACAAAAGAGGAACATTTATTACTGGTTTAAGCACTTAATATGGATTTGAGTTTAAACCGTGTGCTGAAAGAGAACAAATTTCTTCTTAAAATCTGTTCAAATGTAGGTATACTTCTCCTCTAAGAAAGGTTAAAAGCTGTTGGCTTGGTGGCAAGTGGAGCATTTCTTCCAGAGGCAATCATGTTACTGGAGCAATAGAGTGACCACAGTGCTCAGGCTATTTTATTTTATTTTATTTTATTTTATTTTATTTTATTTTTACTCTACTGACTTGAACTTATGTTGTGAGCGGCTGTAGACTAACAGATCTAAACACCACACATTTGGGGGACCCTGTTGGAAATTTCCCAAAGAATCCACATCCTTTGGCAACCTGGGAAAGGCAAGGAGAAAGTTAGAAGAAAACTCTGAAGAGAAGCAAAATTCAAGGTAAAAAAATGAAGATGTGGTGAAGGGGGAGGGAGAAAAGGGTCATTGCAAGTCATGTGTCTAGCAAATCTGTATTGCGTGGAAGCCTAGAGTCCATCGTACAAGCGCTCACCTCAGTTAATATTTTTCTTAAATTTTAGGAAACAAATAAACCCAGAGCTTGTTCTATGAGCAACAGTTGCTATATGATTTAAAAGTTGGAATTATTTGTTTGGTGATGCCAGTTTTTTGGGCTCGATTCTCACTCAGCTGGGGAAAATCACTGTCAATCACTGATTTGCACCTAAACCAGCTGTGGGCTCTTTTGCTGAATGAGGCTCCCAATGGCTGTGCAGGTCAGCAGGTGGGAAAGATCAGCCTCACTCACCTGCCTATAAACATCGAATTTCTGGGCGTTTGGGTAAGGATTAAGGTTTTTAGCAGCACTGACTGTGTCTGGCTCCCTGGGTGTGGCTGCTGCTTTGCTGGTGTTCGTATCAGAGTACAGCAGTGTAGAAACTTCATTTCTCCAAGCTTCTAAGGTAACTAATAACAGAAGCAAGACTTTTACTGAGCTTGTTTTCTCCTAAATTTAGTCAGACTTATTAGAAGGATTTTTTTTTTTTAATGCACAATGATATTACTTTTTTTCCCCCCTGTTTAAATTGGTATCTAATAGTTTGCTTAGAAACCAACTTTATGTCACTTTGTAATGGTGCACCACCCTAAGAAAACTGGGTTTTGTTTTATTCTTTCTTTTCCAAGGCTCACTGGAAGATGTTTTATTTCTCGGTATCTCTTCAGTCCTTTTGTTGCAGTTATAAAACTGGAGTTTTGAGGGTGTAAGGGTTTGTATGTTTTGGTCTCAGTGTAACGGGGGAGAAATAAATCCTCACAGTCATAGAGGAACACAGACATGGGAAGTAGCAGGGTAGGGAAAAAATGTGAACAAAAATGGAAAAAAAAAAAAATGTTTGCACATCTTGCCAAAGCTTTAACTACTTGGATGACTGGCTGGGATAGAAAATGGTTTCTGAATGGTGTGTTACACGTGACTGACTACTGTAGAAATCACCTGAAATGTTTCTAGGTGGGAAACCACAAATTGCAACTCAACGTGCCCCCAGGCTGTTTTCAAGATAAAGAATGCTTTTTTTTTTTTTAATTGTTTTGGTATTATGTCATAACTAAAGCTGTATGTGAAGAGATGTGGAACCAGAGGTTTAAAAACTATTATCAGACTGCTTTTAGACTCTGACATTAGAAAGTTGCTCATTAAAGAAATTATCTTTGAGATTTTTCTATATTTCAGTATTTTCCTCAATTTATTTTCCTCTTGTAAAATATATGTATGTGTTTTCTGATGGAAATATTTTGGAAGTGGTTAAGCAGAGCACAAAAGAGCCCAGTATTTCAGGTGAGAATTGCAGTTATAAGAGCATACGGCCATGACAATGAACTGTGAAGAAGAGAGATCCCAGATTTATGTATTTTTTTCTACTTATCAGCAGAAAAAAACCTTCTGTTTAATGTACTTTTTATATGATTTATATTGGATCAATCCCATCAAATTAAATACTTACCAGAAGTAAAATATTCCAGCCCACCAAAGTGCTGAAATGCATATTTGCAAATAAATCTAAGCAGACACTGGAAATGTTTCCCTGTTTTATATAGAAAGCCTCATTTTAATCTGCTGAAGTGGGTGTGCTTACGGTGAGAGATCTAAAGGCTGTCACTGAAGCTTTGGGCAGTGCTGCCCTGCGCCCAGGCCCGTTGTGCCTGGGGCTCGTGATGGGGTGCAGCATCCTCCAGCCATCGGTACCCACAGCACGGGGAAAGGGCGATGAGATTAAGGTTGGGAATTACTTCTTTGTCCTGAGACAGAGTTCTCACCCGTGAATAAATCCAGGATGACATCAGGTCAGAAGCTTTATCTGCAGTTGCAGACCTTTTTTTCATCTTGGTACATTAGTAAGGATCCCAGGGGGCTGAGCTCGACCCTGCGAACTGCTCATCGCCTCCAGCGGCAGGCGTGTCCCGCTCTGGGTGAAGGAGAGGGACATCTCCGTGTGTGCTGTGTGGTGGCTTTGCCCATCTCGTGGCTGTGTTGCTGCTGCGTGGGTAAGGTGGGACAGGAGAAACACCCCTGGGAAGTGTTGGGTGTAGGCAGGTATAGCGTTTACAAGCTGTTGAAAATGAGTGGCTGCCATCTAAGGGCTGGCCAGGAAAATAATATTACACTTTTGTCTTGATTCTAAAGCCAGCTTTGGGTTATGGTGAGAACCAATTTTTTGGGAGGGTGCTTTGGTCGTGGAAACTTTCAACTTCCAGTACAACAAACACTAACGTGGCATTAGAGCCCCTGGGACCCTGAGACGAGGGTGAAATCGGGGTGGGGTGAGGCTTTGGCAGGATTTGCTGTGAGCGTCCTGCAGAGCTCGTGTCTGCTTCGGTGGTGGTGGAGGAGCACGGGAGAACCTCTGAGCAGCAGTGGGAGGAAGAGCTGCTGGGGAAGGGGGATGTGGAGCAGCCCTGGAGAACAGGGCGGGAGTGGGGGGAAGGTCTCCAGGGAGGAGTGCTGATCCTGAGGGCTGGAATTGCCCCTCAGCAAGTGGTGAGGCTTGGAGATAAAACGGGGAAAATGTACCAGAGTATGAACCCCCAGCAGGGCATGAACTCTGGGCGTGGGTGTTGGTGTGTGGGACTGTCATTGTTCGCATAAAGCTTTCTGAAAATCCACGCGATGCTAAATAGGGAAACTTGGGTCGGACTGATGGAGAGAAGGAATAGCGATCGCATTGGGCTGCGAGTTGCTGCTTTTAAGCCTGTGCTGTTTGATTTCCCCTTCTGTGTCTGTGGATCGGCTCACTTGTCTCTTCCGGGCTATGATTAGTTGTGCTACATTCACCCAACTCATTGACAGGGGGAATGTGCTCTTACAACACAAGAACAATTTCCTCCTGTGCATTTGCATTCCTGGCTTTGTCTCGTCATTCATGTCAGAATGTCAAGCGGAGAAACATATGCTTTCAAATGGAGTTTCTGTAAACCATTTGGATCAATAAGGACTGTCTGTCTGCATATTTGTAACATCTGCCACAGAGGAATATGAAGCTCTATCAATTCAGTGGCTTAGTAAACCATATTTTACTCCTGACTGTAGCTTGTTTACATTCAGTGACAGGGGGAAAAAAAAAAAAAAAATATCGGTGCTGTGGACGCAGCAGAGGTCCATTGTGAAGGAAGTCTCGCTTTTTGGAAAGTGGATGTCTCATCTTTTTGCACGCAGCAAACACGTGCCATGCTGACAGGCTGGGGGGTTAATCCATGGACGTGTCACTCAGCTCCTGACAGCTCAGTGCAGCTGCTGATCACCCCTGGGCTGCCCCAAAGGCCGCTGCTGGCAACAACTTTGATTATTCCGAGACGGCACCTGAAAAACCTGCCAGGGTGTCAGAAGGAGAAGCCACCTACCTGGGGCGGGGGGAGTGTCTGCCCACAGTCCATGGGTGCAGCGAAGGCTCCCTCGTGCTCTGCCTGATGGGGCTGGGGGGACGAGGGGCACGTCTAAGGGCTGAAACATCACAGCCAGAAAATGTCTGTGGAAGGCAGCGGTGGGGAAGATCTCAGCAATAGGGACGGTACCGCAGCGCGGGGCAGGATAACAGCTTCCTTGGCCCCAGAGCGAAGCTCCTGAAGTGTGTGGGTCTGTTGCCATGAGAAACCATGAGGTCGCAAAAGCAGCATCCTACAGTACCGACGTGGATGTGAAACAGGTAGGCAAGTCCCAGACCTGCAGTTACAAAGCCTGCTTAGTTCCACGGTATTAAGTGCTGTGAAAAGTGTATTAAACATTTTATTAAGCACTCGAGCAGCAGATGGTGAAAGAACCTGAAATGTAAAGTGTTAAAATAGACCATCAATTTAATTACTCTTTATCGCTTAATCCCTTTACCTGTGTGGCTTGTTTAAAGGGAAATACTTTCCTGCTCTTCTGGGGGGAATTGCAGAAGACAGCAGCAGCCCTCTGGGAGGGAGGGGAATCGGGGAAAGCTGTTGCCAGGGGGAAAAGACTTGACCTTCAGCAGGACTAAGGCATCAGCAGAGATGCTCGTGATGGAGACCAGCCTGGCGAGCAGCGTGCTGGCCCTGGCTTTCCAGGTCAGCGTGGGGTGGAGCGAGACGCAAGGTGCGGTGCCAGCAGCTAGGAACTACCCCGCTCTCGAACAGAGATCGTGGGGTTTAGTTTTACCTGGAGGTGGGGAATGGAAAGTGCTCCTGCCTTGGGTGGAACTGCTACGGGTTGGCAGCGCTGGCCTCTTCGAGGCTGGCAAGCAGATTTACTTCAGTGGTTGTGACTTAAATCTTCCTGGCTTGACCTTGAACTGTTATAGACAAGTGTTAAGAAGATAGTTCTTTAAAAAAAAAAAAAAAAATAATTCAGTAAAGCCTAAGGTAAAATTTCTAGCTTTTTCCTTGCCAATAAAGAGCTTATTTTCTCAAAGACAAAAGCTTCTCAATGTGTGGGATTTGATGAGAAGATAAGATAATAATGTAGTTAGGGGGAGAAAAAAAAAAATGTCCATCTCTGAAGTTTCTGATCCTTCTTGATGTTTGGTTTGTTTTTTTTTTTTTTATTGGAATGTATTGCTCAAAATTTTCTTGAGTTGAAGTTTGATCAAAGCTTACGTTGGAACGGAGGGTCTGTAATTCATCTGGTTGGGAAAGGCATAGGATTTTGTGTTTTAGCTGGTCATTATTACACAAATAATAAGTTGCAAACTAAAAGTATTCATAGTTAAATGTAAAAATTTCATTTTGCTTTTGTTTTTTAAAGTAGTAATTAATTGGAAATAATTAACATTAAATTACTCACCTGGCTTTATAATGGGTTTATTAAGTTGTTATTGAGAGATTGAATGGTGGCACGTGTTGATTATGTTTAGATGTCACTTGTCTTTGTTTTTTCAAACACTAGAAAGAAATAACTCAAGTCTTCTGACAGAAAAAAAAAAAAAAAGGTTAAAAATGATGCTGTGATTGAGTCTAAGACACTCAAAGTCTCCAAACTATTAAATTTCAGCGGATTTATAAGCTTATAACTCCGCAGAACCTCTTTGATAGTCCCTGATCAAAGCAGAAGTCAGCTCACCATTATTTCGTGCATGTTGTGTCAGGTGCGGGGATTTCAAAGCTGTTTCACTACTTTGGATGATTAATTCAAACCCATAACCCTAATATTTGGGGAAGGGTTTAGTGTTTGGTGGTGTGTGGTTTTTTGTTTGTTTTTTTTTTACTTTCATCAGTTTTGAAACTTTCATTGTTAATATGGAAACGTATTCAAAAATGATCGGAAAACTTCAGACAACAAGTTCTTGTGGTGTTGTGCCGGGAGAAAATACCGAAGAGAGGATTTAAATCACAGTTATTAACTGAGACGCCCAAAGCACTTGCCATTTGGTTCTCTGGGCAGAGCCTCGTGCTGTGGGGCCTTTGATCATCTGCTGGATCCCCTCTGTTGCGGTCCTACGGATAATGTACAAGTAGATGGGTATTTGTGGAATTCTGATCATGTAAGAGGTTTCACATTAATCAAACCTTCAGCATAAATAAAAATTATTTAGCCTTCGGTTAGATACCCAGTATATCCCACCTTTGTGGGTCGTTCAGACTTTAGGTCCCACGAAAACATCCAACTGTTCGAAAATTTATTAAAAAAATAGAAGTTTTTCAGCGCCATAAGCAGATGTTACTTCACTCCTAATGTTGTACGGCGAGAGAAAGTACATTTCAAGGACTATTAATGCAGAGACCATTAAATAAACTGCAAGCAAATATCGCTTATATTCTATTAATGCTAATGTTGTTTGTGTTTTTCAGTTGTCTTTGGCTAATTTAGTTCAATAACTCGTGAAGCATCTGCTATTGTCTATACATTTTTAAAAAGAGATTAAATTTGCACGCAAGCACAAAGGCAACGTTACCTCTTGTGATGGGGGTAGGAAGGAGTGATTATTTGTGTCTGTATTTTCAGTATTACAGCTCTGGTTCACAGAGCAATAATTTTAAAAACACCAAGAATTATTTTAAGTGAATCAGTCTGCCGAACTGGAAGCATTTTTGAGGAATCGGGGACAAAAAAAAGGTTCTTCTGCCCGATTGAAAACATTGAAATTAAAATGTTTTGTTATTCTCTTTAGGTAGATTTTTATTTTTGCTGTAAAGTGTTTGAAATGACTCTTTTTTTTTTTTTTTTTTTTTTTTTTTTTTTGGGGGGCTGGCTTTCCTTTGCCTTTAAGGCTGCTGTGATACATGTGGTATACGTAAGTTTTTTTGGAGAGGGGGGGTGTGTTTGTATGGGCTGGGGTTTTATTGTTTGTGGGTTGTGTCAGTGTTTTGTTATTGAGACAAAGAAGAGTAATGTCCCGAAGAAAATGGTCCCAAGGTCTTGGCCTTACCAGCAGGGAATTATTGGCTGTCTAGTAGAATCTCGTATTTCCAGCTGTTATCTTTGTGGCAAAATCATAATCCGCTCTTCTAACTCGGGCTTCCCAGACAACCCAAAATTTTGCTGTATTGTCATAGCTGGCATAAATAAGGATAATTCTCTATGAAACGGGATCTATCACATAGTGCCTAATGATGTCACCTCGGGGCTTGACCCCTCTTCACTGTGATGGGCACAGTTAGCAATTTTCTCAGATTTCCAAACCCGAATTAAAACAAAACAAAACAAAAACAAAACCAAAAAAAAAAAAAAAAAAAAAAAAAAAAAAAAAAAAACAAAAAAACCCCATCTGGTTTTAACTGAAGGAGAAGAAAAGCAGGGGAAAGCAGTAGCGTTTAACTCGCCCCAACACGACGGTGTACCGCGTTCCTGCCCACCAGGCATGACTCCCTACCAAGGTTGCAGGTGGACAATGGCTTATTTGTAAGCAAGGTTTGCTGGAGGTATGTCTGATTGCCTCAGGAAAATGGGATGAACTGATCTTTTTCTTGTGTCCTTCCCATGTGCTTCAGGAGTTTACCAACGCTAATTGCTCCTTGCTCTTCCTTTTGGGATCTGTCAGCATGAAAACCCTTTTCCTTCCTGAAGGAGGGCTCCACTCTGCGTTGGAAGTGCCTCACACATCTGATACTTCCTCCACTGGCCTCACCTTTTTGTTCACAGAGGAATTTAGGAATAGCTATGTTCTTGCTGGCGGATGTACGTTCATAAGGGAGAGGAAAAATGGGGTGGGGGTGTGGAAATCAGCAGGTGAGACGTGAAATCCTTTTAAAAAAAAATCTGAATTTCTGTGTCTGTTTAGCGAGAAAGGTTTGAAAGAAAACTTTGCCGCTTGAATACAATATATTAAGTTTCTCATTAATATAATCGTCAGTGCAAGCAAGAAGATTTCTCAACTTGGTGTATATTTATCCTTGAGGTTGGTTTTGTTTCCTGCTGTACCAGCTGCTTCCCTGTATTTCCCTGGCACCTCTTGTCACAGCCCCTCCAGCAGCGTTTCATGGGGTCGGTGCTGGATGAAGTGGAAAGCAAAGTTAGTTGTCGGGCTCCAAGACATAACAATTGCTGTTTTATTTTCCTTTCCTTTTTTTTTTTTTTTTTTTTTTTAGTAAGTTATCTTTTCAGCTGTTCCGCAGTGCCCTTTATTTTAACACAACCACTGTCAAACTGAGTCCAGGGCTGGGAACTTGGGGCTTGAGCAGAGGCTTGGCCCTATCTGGACCTCTGCAGCACGGACTGATGCCTTGGTGCTTGCCACCTGCTGCCCGGGGCAGGCACTCGCCTTCCCACCAAGACAAGAAGCATTTGTGGTCTGATTTCTACCAAAATATTTTGTGTTCCTCAACCTCTCCCGTTCGGGCACTATGAACCTGTCGTTGTCCCCGCAGATGCAGGAGAGATTACAACTGTGCTGGGGCATCCAGAATCGATCCCGTCTGTGAGTGTGTCAGGGTTCAGGCTGTTGTAGAGGACGGGCAATCAGCTCCTGTCAACTTTTAAGGAGAGAAGAATGGTTTGAATCCTCCTCTGTCATCTGTAACCTAACTCCTAATCTTGATCTATAATTTCTTCTGCTTTTTAGATTTTTATCGTAGGCAGTTGTGAGGTGTGAATGAAGTCACGGGTCGGGTACAGGTCTCGGTCAGCAAGTACCTGTGCAGCGTAACTCGGTCCGGTTTGCGTGTGTGGATTTGTTTTATACGGGGCAGCTCAATTTGCATATGTGAATTGCCTAAATTTGAGTTGTGTGACCTTTTTAATCGTTTTGGCTTTTACATGTGAACTAATTCTGTGTCAGCCAAATACTGCCTTAATTAGAAAACAAACTACGCAGCCTGGCACCTAATGTTTCCATTAGCTTGTTTAAATAGTCTGCGGATGTGGAGTTGGGCCAGATTGTTTATTCCGAGTGTATTTTTTCATTGGATTATTGGGACGTAATAATTGATATATCACTGATCCATTATGAAACTATAGATGTGTTTGTGGAGTTTAATTGAAATATTTACTCCTATGCAGCAGTATAGGCTTTTCCTTTTTCAATACTAAGTAAGAAAAGCCAAATGGTTTGATGGTGTATTTAAGATATACCTCCCTTTCTCAAAAATATTCATATTTTGCTCATATTTGAAATGCATCTTTGAGCTTTTTTTTATGTATAAAGCAAGCTATTGTTTTCCTTTAAACCTTCAGCATGGATATCCTCACTTTTTGAAGCAGGAAACTGAAATAAGGACTTTTTTTTTTTTGGTCAGAAAGCTAGGAAATATTTTTTCTTGGAGTGCATTTCCTTTGAAAACTGACCAATTGTTTCCACTTTTTTTTTTTTAAGTCTTTTAGTCAGGTGTAAAGAGATAAGTTGCTAAAAGACAAATCCATTCTTAATACTAGAAAAGATCTCTTGCTATCTCTTAACAACTGAGTTGCACTAAGAAGCACTTTTGAGGAAGAGCTTCAAAAGATTTTTTTTTTTGAAAATGCGCCTCTATTATGTCAACTGGATCATCCTTTGTGACCCTTTCAAAAGGAGAATAGTTTGAAGCAGCCTGTTTTTTCCCTTCTGAAAAGGCACAATGGTAAGTGTGGGGGTTATTTCTGTCTGCACCACCCTTACGCTCACTTTTTCTTGTGTAAACCTGCTGCACGGGCTCTACGTGGTAATTTGGAAGGAGGGGACTAGAAAAAGAGCAAGACCTGAGCGTTGCCCTGCTCGGCTCTGGCCTCCCCCCCAGCCTGCAGAGGGGCTGAGACCCTCGAGTGCCCGCGGAGCTGCACGGCCGAGGGTGTGCAGAGGGTCTGAGCTGCTGGTTCTGCTCCAGCCTGGCTTATGTTCACCTCTGCTGGGGCGCTGGGCGCTGCACGCTCCTGGGGGTGCTGGGCTCTGGTCAGCTCGGTAACCCAGAAAGCTGCTGGTGGAGGAGAGATGAATAACAAACCCACTGGACAGGATCCTCCTTACCCAATCCAGCCAGACTTTGCTGGGAGTCCATTGCTTTATTCTCAGCCTTTTCCTGGCTGTAGATGTCTCCCACCCCATAAAGCTTCTGCCCGTGCTCAGTCACTGTCCTTTGAACCAGCTGTGTTAGTGGATCCTCCAGAGGTTCCTGGTCCAAACGTCTCCCCCGTTCAGATCTAGGCTGGCCTTTCTGTGAGAGGCAGCTTCTTTCTCAAATCCCTTTTCTCTGAGTTTTTGTCTGGAAGGATGTAATCATGCCCTGTCAGCCAGAGCTTCTCTGTTTTGGAGAGAGTAATGACATTCTACCACATTTCTTGAATGATGTGCTGACTTGTTGGGTTGGGTTTTTTTTCCAGTAAAGTTCATGATAAAACAAACTGTTTTAAGCAGGCATTGGTTTCCAGTAACTCTTACTTCCCAGCCAGAAAGATGAATTTATGATGGTGGTGTTGATGCTTTTTCAAGCAGCTGTATGAGTCAGCCTAGTTAAAGCCCTTACAGCGGACTTCGGTAGCTGTTCTCCCAAAGAGATGAGACGAATGCACGCTGCGGGCTGGAGCCTGAGGGAACAGCAGTGGTGCACGCTCTCCCCAGTGCAGTATTTAAACCCCAAACCAAAAGATGAAAGCGTATATAAGCGGGGAGAAAATGGATTTGTTTTGCATGACTTAAGTGACTGTTGTGTTGATGTTTATCCGTGCGCTTTTAAAATGGGAAGCTGGGAGCAGGAGGGAAGAGGAACGTGCTGTTTTACTGCTCCGTGGAGGTCCCTCTCTGGCGTGTGCGAGGGTAATGATCCTTCTGTGTCCCTGTGAGCCTCCAGCTGGCTCTGAACCGCACCGCGCTTTGCGCTGCTGAGTCACGAGTGACCAAGGGTACCGAGGCACAGAAAACGGCACGCAGCCCGCCTGTCCCTCGCTGGTTGTATTGTGGAAGGAATTTTTGTCAGATGCTGTTGAAAATTTGAGACCACTGGAAAGTGGTTTTTATTATCCTTTGAGGCTGCTTAGGTTTGAAGCTTCTTCCCCTTCCTGCATTGCATATCTTGCAATTTTATTTTTTTTTTTTGCTGTTGACACCAACTGTATGTTTAGATCATTTAAACTGTTTCATTGTTATCTTGAAACCTTAAATGATTTGTGGGTTTAGGATAAACCCTTTGTCTCCACTTCCTAGGCAAAATGTTTTTATTTGTACAAGTATCTGAGCAGAGGAGTGAAGCCTTTTTTTTTTTTTTTTTTTTTTTTTCTGTAATGATACCTATTGCTGAAGATTCACTGCCTCTGCCCGCAAAGCAGCATTTCTGATGGAAGGAAGGGGAAACATTTTTAATCCAGTATAATGACAAGTTCATTCCAAAATATCAGAAATGATCCTCTCCAGTGTTGCCTCTCTTGCTTACCGAAGTCACCAGTTTCTTGTAATTTGAGGCATGTTTAAAATGCCTGCTGTGCTGTGAAGGTTAATTACGGAGGAGTTGGAACTGGGGACCATCTCCTAGACAGATTGACAAACTGCAATGCTACCTCATAGCTTGTTAAATCCTGTAACCCCCCGTCCTGTCCAGGAATAAAGATTCATCGCCCTATCTGCCACTTGGTTTGACTCGGGTTTCCTTCAGCTAGAAATAGTTCCCACCTTTATCAAAGTGCAGCTCTAAAAGCTGACGGTGTCCGTCTGAGCACCCACAAATTCAAACTTCTCCGTTGTGTCTCAAAGCAGGAAAAGCCCTTTCCCTGTTTGAGATGAGAGGTCAGCTGCTGTTGCTGTGGTTCTTGTAATCATTATGGGTGTCACCACTGGAATATGGCAACGGTCACCCTCCTGGTCACTCCTGAATCACCGTGGAAGCTGACTGGTAACGGGGAGAGATGGATATGGACATATCTGTAATAAAAATCATAATTTCGGAGTGATCTTGCTGATTAGATTTCTGTGTTAGCTGTGAAATCTGGACTTTTAGAGGATTCAGAGCCACCATCAGGGTACTGGCACAGGGTGGGAACTGTAAGAAAATACACCCATCCCTAGCGTACAGATAGCCAGTACAGTCTTACGAGTTACCATGGTTCTTAAACATGGAAAAAAAAAAAAAAAATCTGTGTAGAAGGAGCAAAAACACCCTGGAGGACTGTACAAATAGAGGTTTCAGTTCTTACTTCAGAAGGTGAAGGAATGAAAACATACCTGGGGTAACTTTTGTTCATATACAGGATGGATTCTCTTATTCTTTTATCTGTAGTAGTGCCCACGGTCAGTTTGAATCCCAAAGCCTTGGCAGCAACGTCTCCAGTTCATCTTGGTATTCCTGGAAGGAACTGTCTTTCTGCAAGAAATTTTTTTTCCTGGAAAAGGGAGAAATTATTATTGCTAATACTCTGCTTTCATTCCCAGATAACGAGTATTTTTATTATAACATTACATGAGCAATTTAGGATTTAAACCAAAAAAAAAAAAAAAAATCACACCAGGACAATGCAGAAGAACGGATGCAGTGAGAGTTAAGGCCACCAGCATGTTTTGAAAGCGTAGGGCAAAAGACAGGGTGTGGCTTTCTCTTCTGGAGGAAAATTCACGAACTCTCCACCTTTTACCAATCATTTATTTCATCTGGAAGAAAAGAGACTCCGACTAATCTCTCTGGAAGTCCCTCTGCCTGTTCTTCAGCCAGGATTTACAGTCCTGGGTAGATTCCCATCAGCGGTGTACTGTCTCTTAAATGAACCTTAAAGGGCTCATTTCCTTAGTTATAACACTATTTTATTTAATTACACTTCCTGAGGAGAAGCCATTCTATTTTATGTTGAACACCGCTGTCCGCATGGGAAGTGAGAGGTGGATAGAGCTGGTAAAAATCCATTGCAATTAAGCCTTTTGTGACAGTAACGAAGCTGTGACCATACCACCGTGATATCTGGAAAGGGCTTTTCTCCAACATTGCTTTCTTGGTTTTTGTTCTTGGACGAATTCAAAGCGTTTTATAAAAATGATTGATTTAACAAATCTTTTTCAAAAATAATGTGCTTTCGGGTGGTGTTTGTTTTTTTTTGTTTGTTTGATTTTGGTTTGGTTTTTTTTTTTAGGTTTTACTTGCTGCAAAATGTTGTCTCGTTCCAAGTCCTTTGTCTGAAAAACTTTGAAATTACTTCAGTTTAGCTGAAATAAATCTTTCTGTGAATTCAAAGGGGAATTTAGTGTCTGCTCCGGGAGAGACTGGTTTTCACCTTTAGTTGGAGGTAAGCAGGCTGGTAAAAGGGAAGATAACTGATCTTTGACATGCATCAGCTCCGGGTTCCCTGCTGTCCGGACGGATGAGGGAAAGCAGATGTTTTTCATGTTATTTCTGAAATGTCCGTTGTGACTTCTGCAGCCGTTCTGCCCGTCTCTCTCTAAGGTGGGAGCTTAGCGCTTTCTGTGCGAGTTAGGAGTCTCCCTGCTGCTTTGATTTCTTAAGCGCAACTCAGGTGGGATACAAAGCCAGGCTTAGTGCAATAAACCTGGTAGACTTTCACCTTTTCAGCCAGGTCAGAGGATTGATGTATAGACCCTCACTACGCCTTGCTGCTGATACATGTGGAAGTGGTTAAATCTAGAGACGAAAAAGATGAAATCAGTTGCGTAGCTGTAGCAGTTGATATCAAAGAATAAAAGACAAAAGAAATGACAAAACTGTGGTCTTTACCTGTCTGATAACTTTTCTTCGGCTTCCCCACCAGCAATGCTCTTCCTTAATCTCAGCCCTAATGGATACTTGCTTATTTTTAATGTGAGATTCCGGGGGCACGTTGGGGATGTTCTTACTGTACGTGAACTACTCGATCTTTCAATTCCTAGACGAAAGTCTTTAAAGTTTTTCAAGTTTAGTGAAGAATCTTTAAAATGAATGGTGCTTAGGCAGAGTTTGGGGGTAAACTGAGTGAGTTTAATCACAACTGGAAGACTTCCCCCCTCCTCCCCCTTAAAAAGGGGGGTGAATCTAATTTTCTTAGAATGCAAATTGTTGGGAAAATTATTACAGACTATGTTTGTTCTTGTATTGAGAGTTAACTATGGGACTGAAAATAAAGAAATATTTTGTTTCCAGTAAATTCTTACCTCCTTCCAAGTGACAAAACTTCATCGCTGAGGACAGCTGAGCCACATGGGAACAGGCACTGGAGGGATTTTTGGCTGCAATAGATTGAAAAGCTGCTTCCTAGTAAATAATGGATACTTGGATAATGGTAAAAAACTCTCAGAATTTAATTACTAAAGGTTAAGGGTTTGGAAGCCGCTCAGGCACGCTGTTTTGGGACACTGTAAAATTCAGACCTTTAAACTATTTTCTGGTATTTTTTGTTTTTGTTTTTTTTCTTGGGAAAAAACACAGTGATGTTGCCCACCTTTGCACCAAAAACGTTCTGAAATGAGTCCAAGCTGCTTAAATTCTCTTTTGTTGGGTGATCTGGATGGACGCTGAAAAAAAATCTCAGCTTAATAATTAAAAATTAAAAGGATTAGGAAGCTACCTGATGGATGGCATCTCTTGTAAACTCCGATTGCTTCATTTTGCAGTGAGAGGCCAACTGCCCAGTAAATGGCAGGGAGATCCTTCAGCATCACCACGTTATTTCTGGTGCAAAAGGATGGCAAAAAATAAAGGTGTACCAAGTTCAGCCTCTTTCAGAAACTGTCCTGTTTGATTTCTGGGTTGGATTTGGCGTTAATATGCAAGTAGCGTGCCAAGCCGTTTGACAGCCCTGTCTCTGGGCAGTAACTTGTTTTCTGGGATGAGCTGGTGCATCCCCAGTGATGCTGTAATTTGTGCTCACCTATAACTGGATGTTAGTGTCTGCAATAGTTCTTGAGGCCTCCCCAGCGTCCCCACAACAGTTTATTTTGCTTCCATGTGCCTGCCCTGTGAACATCAAGGGTAGAGCTGGCAGGCTTGAGTAGATCTTATAAGCACTTACGTGTGACAGAAAATCAGCCGACACATAATCAATTTATTTCTCTGGTGCAAAGAAATAATAGGTTGCAACCGGTTACCGCTTCCTAATGATTTCTGTGCGCTGAAGGAGTCATCAGCTTTGTTCCATGCAATTGCATCCTTTTAAATGTGGCTATTTGTGGCAGATTATAGCTTGCAACTACAAACACGTTTGAGTAGACAGCAGATGAAGTCCGTTGGTTCTCCTTTTAGCCTTACACAAGCAGCTTCCTTGGCTTTAGTGCGGTGGCAGCTGTCTTGCCTCCGCGAGGTAAAAGCAATGTCTGAGGTGCATTTCAATTCCACAAAAAAAAATAAATCCGGTCGTCTTGGCCTGATTTTTTTTTTTTTCCTTCTATTTCTTGAGTTTATATATCAACAGAACTACGGAAACTTCAGCTTCTACTGCTGTGAAATGCTCCTTAGAAAACGGCAGAATCAGCAAGGAACTCAGTGCAAAATATTCAAGCATCCTTTTGTTAGGCACTGCATATTTAACGCAACATTGAAAACGCACCAAAAGAAAGACGGAGCTCCTGTATTAGTGTAGAGTTGGGGAAGGTCTTCGCTGTCCTCACCATAGGCTCTGTCATTCTCAAGTCGATACGGATCCTATTTTCAATGTATCGGGTAACTTATCAGCCAAAAGAGTCAAAGTTGCCGTTTTAACCTTTAGTTCTTATGTAGTAATAGAGGCTAGTTTAGCTTTTTTTTTTTTTTTTCCAATTTATTATAAGACTTGAGTGGCAATTCAGTCTTCATGCTAGCTTAATCTTCAGCTCAGTGACTGCTGATAACTAACGGATACACATAAATGCTGCTCTTTAGCAGTTATGATCTCAAGGTCAAACAGCAACGAGAAGTGACCGCTCTTGTTTCAAGGTGTCCAGGCCTGAGACGTGCAGGAGTCACTTCCAAATCCTGGATTTACTTCACTGAAAAACAGCCGCACCCTTCAAACCTTCCAAAAAAAAATCTTCATGACCATCCATCTCTTCTGCTCTACCTCTCTAATACTTGCTTAATCTGTGTTTTCATTTTGAGTTCTTTTAATGTACTGATAGCTCTCACCTGTGTGTCAAAACATGCTGGGTGGGTGCCTCTGGACAGAAAACACAGGACTGCCTTATACTGAGCTCATGATGAGCCTCTCCCCCAGAACCTAACCAGCATGGTCGTCTTTTTTCACCTGCGTATGCACGCACAGAGTACATTAAAAACATGGTGAACGCGGTTATTCTTTATGTTAATGAAAGATGGAGTTTTTTTCACTATATAGGAGCGCCTCTAAAAAAACCCAAAAACCAGAAAAACGTGTAAGTGTTGGGCAGGGAAGATGCTTCCCACGTGGTGTCATGTTGACTAGCAGTCAGGTTTCCTGACCGAGTGATGGTGCTGGATAAATGTGAGCTCCGGAACATGCTCCCACCTGCATCCCAGTGCAGCAAGAGTCAACAGATGCACCTCGCTGGGAACTTGTGTGGAGGAAAGAGGAATTGGGCGTCTGTCACCTTTCAGAGGAAGAGAGTCCTGTCTTCTCCTCGCTGAAAAGTAGAAGAGGTGGCAACTGCAGTCCCCATTTATTTATTTTCACATCCCAAGGGGTGTTGAGTCCCCGAACACAAGCATCTCTCTACGTGTTCTGCGTCTCGTTCTCTGATTAGCAATGACCTTGGCTCAGAGCCGGGAGACTTGTCTTCACTCAGAAAGGGAGGCTAATTTTCTACAGCTCTACAGCAGTGCTCCACTGAAAATGATCCTCTTTTTTTTTTTGTGCATGAGAACTAGCATCTCTGAAAGACAAACTACTTGAGAATCCAGAGGAAGCCATGTGAATGTCATCAAAAAGGAGAAACTCGAGGACTGTATCTATAGAACAGACCCTTCTAGGGGCAGGACAAACCTAAAGCGTGTGCTCCTCCGAGGCCGCACTCAGTGACACGCTGTGCGCTCACGAACCACAAATGCTGTCTCTTGAAACTGCAAGCCCTGACTTCATTTCGTACCTTCAGTTTGCTGCCAACACGCACAAATGTAGAATGGCAAATGCAGTTTGTTTTTTACATGTTGTTCTAATAGGTTGTATGAAAGACGATACCACTTGCAGCATGCAGAGGCAATTTAGGAGCTTTTGACGGTGAAATGCTATTAGCAGATGGCAGAGGAATATGATGAGTTGTACAAAGTCCAGGTGTAGTAGCTAAGCAACCGCCTCACATGCTTCTTGCCTTTTGGAGAGAGGACGGATGGGAGGGGGAGAGAACCACAGGTCGTGTTAGTGACTTCCCCATCCAGCACCTTCCCTTCTTTCACCCCGTTGCAGGTGCCTTTTATTGTACCTGTAATTTTGCAGTCCTGTATCCTCGGTGAAAAACTTGTGCTCATCCTTAGTGTGGGAAAGGAGGGTCAGAGACATTTTTAGTCCATGAGGCTTCACTATTTCTTTACATCCTGACCATAAATGCTGTGTATTGTTCTAATTATTCATGTCTCGCATCAGCTTCAAAATCTGAAATTGTTCTCGTACATAATTAAGAAAGGCAAGTGTCCCAGGAAGGCACCTCGCAGTGCCACTGTCTGCCTCTTCTAGCAAAAGCATGAAGGTGGTAGCAGCCCCTGACAGACAGGAGCGTATCAAGATAGATTACCAAATATTTACAAAATAGATCAAGCAGAACAAGAACCTTGTTTGAGAAATGTTATATTAATGCTTCGCTAGACAGACTTCACGACTGTAGAATATTAATAAATGAGGCGTCGTATGTTAACTAAAGGGTGGGTGGCTGTGGATGTGTGTGCTCATACCTATATATTATAGAAGAACACTTATGTTATTTTATAGAAGATAAACCACTCCTAGCTTTCAGAACGGGGCTCTTTCTACTTGACTCCAATCACTTGTAAGTCCCCTCAAATGCCCTACGGGATGCTTAGCTGGGTTATGTGTTAATATTGCAATGGTTGGGAACAGAAATTATCACGTTCTCCAGGTAAAACAAACAGACAACAAACTCGGAATGTTTTTATTTCAAAACTAACCTTCAGTGCTGGTAGCTGCCTCTGCTTCCTCTCTGCCCCACAGAGGGATGCTCCCGTGCGTTGGGAAACAAAGTGGTCCCCTGCCCGGCCGCAGAACAGGGATGCTCCAACCAACGGTGTCTCCCAGATGGCACCTACTAGACACAGAAGGCTTCTGTGAGTCTGTCCGAGGTGAGCAGGTCTCCGGGGTTTTGCAGGGCCAACAGCAATAACTGAACGTGTCCAAGGCTTTGCTTGAGAGAGAGGCACGTGCTGAACTCTGCCAGCCGCAGCGCTGAGCTGGGCCTGGCAGGGCCTGATCTTGTGGTGCTATTCACAGGCACCTGCTGTTTCCAGCATTTTCTTTTTGGCAAGGAGGAGGAAGAAGCAGATATCAACCCCCTCTTTTTTTTTTTTTTTTTTTTTTTTTTTTTTCTCGCTCTGTCAGAGCCCGTAACGTTGGCAGCGGCAGAGAAGACTGTGGTTAATCCTGGTAATCCCTCAGATTTATTTATGCTGTACATATTTATCTGTTGTAAATGTACGTTTGATGGGCCAGGAGTTCAGCAAAAGTGAATTTGTGCCTAACCTTGTACTACCATAGCTGCTGCCAAATTAGTTCTCGGGGCAGAGGTCTCTGCAACCCTAAACACTTCTGGGAGTGCTGCTAACACTGAAATAAACCTCCTCCGTGCAAGCAACTGTTTGTTACTGAGCTCAGGGTAGATAATTTGTTGTTACGTGTTGGCAGTAAAGCTTAGGAGATGGTGTGCGCCTCGGGACGGTGCCCTGTGTTACGTTGCAGCTTAAGCTCAGCCTCTACCCCAGGCTGGCAGCAAACTCGATATTATCTAAGTTGGCTCAGGCCACCTTTACACCTATTACAGAGATTTACAGCGAGCTCGTGCTTCGCAGAACTGAGCAGGGTTTTATCACAAACTTTGTGAGCTGCTGTTAGCCACAATAAGGATATTATTGCGGTTAGTCCCATCATCGTCGGATGAACGGCTAATGTGTCTGCAGCCGAGAGGGGACGGAGCTCTCTGGCAGCATCTTAAAGCCTCTGTGGGAGGCAGATAAACGGCAGGAGTTTAGAGCTGGGTTTGGCTTGGAAACAAAGTTCCACTGAGCCAAAGGAGAGGCAGGGACTTTTCAAGGCTTGTTTGGTTGACTTCACTGGAGTTAAAACTTAAGACGTGTGAATGTTCAGAGACCTGGGGGAGGTCTCCAGAAATAGCGCAGGAATTCAGAGCATTCAGGGACAGGGATGCCACGTTACTAGCAGATGCCTTTTTGACAAACACGTTGGGGTTTAAGTCGTGTTTCCACTCCTTTTTTTTTTTTTTTTTTTTTTTTTTTGGGGGGATGGTAAGCATTGTTCTTCATTTATAAATGTCCTGAGAAATACTTTATTCTCTAACTGATATTTTCTCATAGAAAGCTTCTGTTTCAATAAATCCTCAGTTTGAAAAGGGAAAGGACAGCAACTTTTTTTTTTTTTTAATTATTTTTTTACTGGGAAGTTTCTGACCTGCTGTATTTCAGAGCATGTGCTGCTGCGAAGGCTTGGCCTTCACAGACATAAAGCTCCCACTCTCACTTCTGAGTGGAGATCCCAAATCCTTTAGTGCTTGAGAGCCGAATCAAAGCTCAGTTCCAGCGAGAGTCTGAGACTTTTGCTACTGTGGGATGTGATGTTTGAGGCACCTCACTGTATGTAGGGAAGCCCCAGGTGGCTGCATGTGATGGAATCAAAGGCCTGCTCCAAAGCTCAGTGACTTCAGCGTGTCCCCAGTTAGCCCTTAGGGTGTGCATCTCTCTTGGTGGGGAGTTAGCAAGAAGGGACATAAATAAACCTGTCTCAGCCTCAGGGATCTGCTTTGTGTTTGGTCCGTGCATGAATTAGTGCTTCCACTCTTCCAGCATGATTTCTGCTTTCATAGTGTGTATAGCATGGCCAAAATCTGGGCACCACGCTTATGAGCAGGTGATCTTGTGGACATCAAGCCCCGTGCCTGATCCGTTTGGTGAGCTGCAGCCTCGTGGGAGAGGAGAGTTTATTTACAACGAAACTAAAACTGGAGAAACAAGTCGGCTGAAAAGATAAACCAGGGATGATCATCGAGCTTGGAGAAGCCAGAGGGTTGGGGTGTAACCAGCCACTGCACAGTGGTGCCAGTTGTGAAGGGATGAAGCACATTTTGGTGCCGAAAGGTGATGGAGCATCAGGAGCGTCCTGTGGGGCTGGAGCTGCTCTGCACCCCCTGGGTTTGGTTCCAACGGGTGCTTGGTTTATCTGCACCCATCGCACTGCTGCTCTGTGATTTACCTGTGAAGTGCAGTAATACAACATAAGCCCTAAGGTTCACTAAACTCCCTGTGCTCTCACAGGAGGTATAGTGAAGGTACGATTTGCATGTACACTGAACATCTATCTGGGGGAAAAAAAAAACCCAACTCCTGAAATAGAAGCATCAGAAATAGATATGGTTGTTTAGGATTGTGGTTAACTCTTCCGTGGTGTTCAGTAATAAATAGAAGAAGATGGTGCTTTGGGGCTGGGGTAGTTGTGTCTTTTCTACCAAAGGAAGTAAAAAAACAAAACCAAACCAAACCACCAAATAAAACACAAAAAAAAACCCAAACCACCCACAAAACCAACAAAACCAACCAGCAAAAAACACCACCACCACCCCCAAAAAAACCCCAAACACACACGCACACACCCCCCAAAAAAAAAAAAAAAAAAAAAGAAAAAAAAAAAAAAAAAGGCAAACCAAAAAAAACCAAACAAACCCACCACAAAACCCCACTGTGCATTGGTAGTTAGTTCAGGTGAGGAAATAGTCAACGTAGCACTAATTTGCTGCTGGAGCAAAAATGTCAGGAATGATTGTGAAAATGCACTGATGGTAGCAATTATATTGATAACCTCCTATTCCCAGAAGCGGAGAAATCAATCTTGCACTGACAGGACTCTGACAAATTTCTATGAAAATCAGAGAGGAATCAATATTCATTGTGCGATAGAAATAGCTCGTGAGGACTTTCTTGGTTTTCGTGGCTTTCCCCTTTCTTTGTGTGTGGGTTGGTTTTTTTGTTGTTGTGTTGAGGTTTGTTGTTTTTTTTTTTCTCTTTCTTCCTCTGAACAGTTTGGTTAAAAACGCTGTAAATGAGAGAATTAAGAGAAATATGAAAAGACAGATGTTGTCAGATACATGGAGTGGCTGCCTGACTAACCCGGCTTTCTTCGTGCTTAGCTGTATGTAGGGTTTTAATAGGTTTGACATTTAGGAAGAGTGTTTTCTGAGCCCCTTGTTCTGTGCTGAGGAACAGGGGGGTTATATTACTGAGTTTTACTAATTTTTTTTTTTTTTTTTCCTCTGACAGCTCTGTGTCAGAGCTACAAACAATTTACCATTTGTCCTGCCATTAGTTGAGTTCATTGCTCTGTTATGGGGACACTCCTACAACTTCACTGACCTGGCTGAACCTTTCCTCCCAGCTGTGCGCCAGGTAATAATTTTATCGGTTAGTCAGTGAAAGGTTTTGATGCTCCACAAACTTGTCTTACCTCTCCTTCTGTTCAGTGATGCTACAAATACTCATACCGGCTCATGATCGCAAACTCTGGTTTCTAGCCCTGTGGTGTTTCACCAGCCATACACTTTGCACTGCATTTAATTTTGGTTTTCACACTGTAGTGGGTTTTATTTTAGTTCTAATGCATATGGAAAGGGAGCGTTTGGACCTCGGAGAGAGCTTTCCCTTTAGAAAGATACGTGAATTTGTGATTGCGAAGCTGAACTAAAAACAAAGTGTTTTGAACGCTCTGATTTTATTTTTTTTTTTTTTCTTCAGATTTTCAGTTTGCTGCTTTGAGATTTCTTTTTTAACCCAGTTTGGAGGGAACTGCAGAAATGTTCTGACGCCTGTGAGCTGGAATGGGTTACGTAAACTTAGAGTAATGGAAGTATGGCAGTAAAGTTGACTGTCCCATGGGCATTCTGTTGCCGCCTTTGTTACTCCCTATGCTCAGCACAAAGCATAATATTTGGCAAAAAGAGTTAGTGTGAAGCCATCTGAATCCTACCAGATTAGAAAGGACTGCAAAATATATGGAGGATGTGGCTAAAAGTCCATGAGCTGAGACCAAACCTCGTCCCGTTAAAGGAGAACCTGCCCTTTTCAGCAGTATGTGCAAGAAAACCAGAGACTTTGGAATATATTAGATTGGGAGCATTAAGCTTAACTAGAAATTGCTAATTGAGACGTTTAATAAAATCTCAGTAAGAAAGGAATGAACGCTTTTCTCCTCGATGCTGTCTCTCCTAGGAGATGTGTATGACCCCAGCTGTCCGGGCAGAGTTGGGCTCTGTGCAGCAGACTTGTGTGATGGAGATACGTAACGTGGATCAGAACTGCCACAAAGCCAAACCTGCAAAGGTCCGGAAAGGACCCATTTATTCTTGCCGTGAATAACAACCAAAGTCACCGTGTACTGCGGGAAATGCAGCGTTTCTGCAAAGAGCAGCGAGTGCTGGAGGGCAAGAGGAGAGCTTGCTTTTTCATAATGAGGAAATCATGTAAATTTATGTAATCCTAAAGGCCGACGAAGGTGTTTGAGGGACACCAAGGGACCAACTGCCTGCTCCCTCTTTCACTCTGCCCTTGTGAGATGGTGTTTGAAAGGGCAGAAAAGGCCCATTTTGAGCTCTTGCGCGTGTCTCTTAGAGCCTGCGAGCCCAAGGACCAGCAGCGTGCTGGGGCTGGGGCGGGGATATGCAGGTAGGAGGAAAGTGTTTTGGCATCCTGGGAGCATCTCTGAGTTGGAGGGTGCCCGTAATGGGCACAGTAGCTTCGTGTATAGTTGCACCAATGCCTTCTCCAGGAGCAGGGTTAGTTAAGATAATCCTGATATCTGCTCTCTGCAGCCCCCTCTAATTCTTCCTCCTTTGTCTTGCTAATGGTTGAAATTTTTAAATAGTTTCCAACATGGGGAAGTGATAAAGTACTGCTGTGAGTGTAGTGCCAAGAAATGTGGATAGCAAAATCCCCTTTGTTTATAGTAAATGGATTTAAGGGACATGTATGTGCCATAATTAGAATATTGCGGCAGTCTCTGCAAGTCTTAATTAGCACCCCTAGATTAGCAACTCAAAGAAAACTGTAATGCCAGCACCTAACAAGCTTCTTGAGTCAAAGGAAGCTAATCCCGAATTACTCACAAGCGACTGGCACACTGTGAACATAGAGCAGAGGAAATGACTCCTTAAAAAAAAAAAAACCAAAACCCCCCCAAAAAAACCCCAAAACCCCAAAACAAAACTAAACTATAACAAAAAAAAAAAACAAAAAACACACCCCAAAACAAACAAAAAAACCCCAAACAAACCCAAAACCCACAAAAGAAAAAGCAACTCTTTTACTGGAAATGGGATGGAATGTGTTTAGTCTGCTGTGCAAAAGCCTGCGAGTCAGAATCGCTTCTCAGTTTTATAGGCTGGCCTGGCTCTGACAGGTCTTGAACAGAACTGGTCTCATTGGTAAAACGAATCCCATAATGCAAAAGAATTTTTGAAATGAGAAGATTTTTTTGTTCTGGATCTCAGATTAGCATGAGCAGCGTGACTTGGAAAATTTCAGGAGTCTGAAATGCCCAGTAGTCATGCAAATCAAGCTCATTTACAGCATGTCTGGTTGCTTCAATTGTAATTTATCCTATCTTCTGAAACAAAAAAGATGTTCGCCTTCATCAAAAGAAACTGGTTTTAGCGGTGTCATAATATCCCGATCCTTCAACTTTGATATTTTTTACAAGAGAACTTGCTGTAAGTGGTTCACTCTCCCCGAGCAGCTGAGCTTTAACGAAGTGTCATTGTCTGGTGGAGAAAGATCTCCTCATAAAATTCCCAAGAGTTTTCACGCCAAATGATGCTTCATGGGAACTAATGCGTTGTGGTTTGACATCTCGGTGCGTATTTAATGCTTTCAGCGAAGCAAACGGTGCACCGAACCGGTCATGCCTGAAGTATTCAGTGTCGTGTGAAAGCTTCTGGCGTGTCTAACCGTAACTTTTGTGGTTTTCTCGTTGGAGATGTTCCATCACGCTTTGGCAATCTTTCTTGTTGAGTGCGTGCCAAAACATAATTCTTTGTAACTTTAAGTTCAGAAGTTGGGGGTTTTCTGTCTTTTTTTTTTTTTTTTTTTTTTTTTTTTTGGCAGGCTAATGTTGCTGTCCATGGCTGCAAGTTTGTCTGGCAGCCGACGGTGACTCGGATATAGCGCTGGGAACAGCAGCAGCACAGTTAGTTTAT
Source organism: Athene cunicularia (assembly GCF_003259725.1). Taxonomy (NCBI): domain Eukaryota; kingdom Metazoa; phylum Chordata; class Aves; order Strigiformes; family Strigidae; genus Athene; species Athene cunicularia. The sequence continues at coordinate 2,359,234 of NW_020799106.1, forward strand.
TTGTTAGAAAAAGCATCACCAGCTGGGCTCTGAACTTAAGGACTACCAACTGACAAAGCAGGTTGCAAACCCTTTTTCTAGAAACCTTTTCTGTATCTGGCGGAAAAAAGTGACAAATATTCTTTTGGTGTCCCCGTGAGACGAACGTATTTCAGCCCACAGAAAGTCTTCACGTAGTGAGAAGGGCCTCTGGGTTTCCTCAAAGTAGTGGGATGCTTCGCGTTCTTTCATGCTTCATTCTTTTGTGCATCTTTCTCACCCAGATATGACTGCTCCTCTTCTTTTTTTTATTTTTTTTATTTTTTTTTTATTTAATCAGGGCTGTTTAAATTCTGCGGAAGTCGCCCTTATATTTGGCAGCGCCAACTCCTGACGTAGGCAGCCAACGGAGTTAAGTATATGTGAAGAACATCTTTTATTCTCTGTCCATGTAAAAACCTAGCATTAGATTTTTCTTTTGAGACTAATTTATTCTACTAACCAAAAAAAATCCTTCCTTTATTTTACTCTAATTCTAAATACAGATAGTAAAGTTCGCTGATGCCCGTGCTCACCAAATTGTTAAACGAGCTTGTTCATTAAATATACTGAGTCTTATTTTTGAAGACAAATGTTGCGTTTATACACTTCAGGCTTATTATACTTTCTTAAAGGTAATTTCGGCCTTCCTTGACTTCCCAAGCAGATATAAATAACCAAAATAATGTTGAAAAACATAGGGTTTTTCCTTTTAGTTTTTGTTTGGTTGTTTTTTTGAAACTTGGCTTGTAGATCTTGTGCGCAGAAGCTCTGGAGTTCTTGAAGGTTCTCAATCGCAGAGACATTGCTCTGGTTTGAGGCTCAGGATAAGGCATCTTTTATGTTTTGGTGGTTTGGTTTTTGTTTTTTTTTTTTCTATTTGGCTACAAATTATGTTTGGTTTTGGTTAACTTTCCCTCAAAGAGAATATTTTGGGTTGTCCTGGCAGCTTTGTGTTGTTGCTGAAGCACTAATTTTAGCACTTCGCAGAAAGCATTTGAACTCTGGCAAACCAAAAAAAAGGGAAAATTTGGAACCCACTGCCCAATCCATCCCCCTGCAGCTCTGAATGACAAACTTCACTCAAATGGAAATTTTTTTTTTTTTTTACACTCTTTTGTGTTAGACCTTGGCCCCGTCTTAAATAAAGAACCCTCCTTCTCTAGTTTTGCTAGAGCATCTACATTTCAATTTTCGAGCACAGGCATAAAACCCACTTGATAAATACTTTCCTGTCTGCTGATACCGTTTCTGCACCCGTGCGGTGTGGGTGGAGTAGTAGAACCCTTTGAGGAGCCACAGCACGTGATCTGCAGCATTAATCCTGAAGCAGACGTAGAGCAATTCTCCATGTTTGTGCATTTTTTAACCTTATGATGAAACCTTCCTGCCCAGATTTGGACTAAAGGTTCTTAAATAGCTCTCGTTTCTGTTTCAAGAAATGGTCATTTACTTTCTGAAATGGCTTTTGGAAAAGTCAACCATATGCCTCGTTGCTTATAAGAATAATAAATACCTCTGGGCTTTGGCAAATCCTTAGCTAAATGGCTCCAGGGTCAATTTTCTCTAATAGACTTAGTCACTTGGTGCATTCTGATTTTTCGAAAGAAAAACAACAAAGGGTGGGGTATATCGGAGAGTGATTTTATAGTGCTTTCATGAGAGTGAAACGTCTTGCCATCAATCCAGAGAAGGAGCGCTGAGCCCTGTTTGACTTGCCCGACCCTTCTTAAAAAGGGATCCTGGGATTACGGCGGGTGGTGGTGGGTTAAATGCAAATGGGCACTAACCAGGTTGCTCCTTTTCAGTGCGCAAGAGCCAGGTGCCCACCGCAAGGCTGTTACCAATTCTGTCACGTTTTTAGCTTGGGTATCGAGGAAAATCAAACCAAGGTCACCACAGGCGCCTCACCTGTACCTGAGGGCGGGGTCTGAGCTCAGTGATAACCTTCCCTGTCCCCCTCCTGCCTTAAGAGGTCACGTACCCTTTGGCCGAGGCAAACAAATGTGTTTCAGCTCTCTGTATCTTAGTTATTTCTCCTGTTCTTGACCTGATTAACCTGGCTAAGCCTCACACTTTTTACTTTCACTTGCAACTTCTCTTTGAAAGGGAAGAACTAAAGCAAAAAGCTTGCTGTTTTGAGTGATGAGCTGGTCATAAGGAGAGCAGTGACAAATGGCTGCATTTACCGGGAAAGCTTTCATACTTTGCATTTGATGGTGCCGTCAGAGGTTTTGTCGAGAGCAACTTAGAGTTTCAAAGGTGCTCGTGGCACTGATGGTCAGCAATTGTCAAATAAAACGGCATGGCAGTGAGCGAGGCAGCGCTTCAAAGCGGCTTTTCTTGGGCACAGAGAGGTGAGTCTCCAGTTGAGGTGCTCCAGAGGTCCTTCAGCTCTGACCTCCTAAGGTAATTAGTGATAAAGGATTCGGGAATCTTTCCTTTGTGTTCAAACTTTTGTTTCTCTGTCTAAAGGGATACTTTTTATTGAACAGAAACGTAAAACAGGCAGAAGCATTGGGACTTGAAGGTTTCTGAATGTCTACGTAGGGACTGGAACCGTTCCTTTGATATTTTCCGTTTTGAGGAAGCGCTCTAGAGGTAACAGCTGCTGCAGAGGTCAGTGACAGTGGGTCGGTGCTTTTGATGCCTGAGTGTCATTAGACCTAGTCCAAAATCCCCCGGTGCAACGGGTATGTCGGTGCGTACGGATTCATGGGGATATAATTGTCCCAGGAAGATTGAGGGAGAGGCTCACAGAGTCCTCTGCCCTCTTGCCAGTTTGCTTTGCTGTGTAAGACCCTGAGATAATGAAGAGGGAACTCCCTGGAGGCTCTGGCCCCAAGACCTCCCAGTCAGCTGCCTGTCTGGGTCCTCTTACTCCATCAGTGGGTTGATGGGGAGAGAAAAACCTAAAAACTCTGAAAACCAGTGTGGCTGGGGTTCTGGGCTCCCGGACCGTTGGAGGTTCCCAAGATTTCCAAACTGCAATAAAGTGAAATGCAGAAACTCCCACAACTCTCTGGGAATTATAATTCTCTGCACAGCTCCCAGATATATTTAGAAAATTAATTTCAGGCTCTTCTGGTTTCAGCTTTTTCCTCTCTCTTCTTTAAAAGGCCCCAGAGCTGAATTAACTTCCAGTGTCTTCAGTGTGAATTCAGCCCCTACCACGGCTGTAACCACCAGATGAGCACCCTGTGAACTGGCAGGGGTCTTCTGGTAATGATAGCTATTGTCTCACCTGATGGAGATTGGCTTTTTCTGCTCAAGTCTCATTAGAGGGCTGTGAATAACGAATGAGTCTGGGAGATGAATTGTCCTTCCCTTCCTATTACAGGCTAAAGCCAGGTAGGAACTGAACGTCTTCAATAAGGCAGTGAGGCCAGCTCTCCGGGTAAATAAATAATTTCAGCTTTGAGAGTTGTCAAACCAGAACACAGGACCAGTGTTGAATTCAAATGGACGCTTTGCATAGGTGCAGGTGTAAAATAAACTGAGGGGAGGGGTGGGGTGGTGCTGAGCAGTGCAAGTTCTCATCCGATGGCTGAGCAAAGCATTTCTTCCTCGTCCCTCTCCTCCCATCTCTGACCTGGGGTTGACAGTGTTCTAGCTCGTAATGGTATTGCAAAGGCGGAATTGCTCTATCCTGGAATGACAGGGGAGAATTCTAAAATAAATAATAACACCGCACAGACTCTCTGGGAACTTGTTTGTTTTAATAGAGGACAGTATCTTACTTCCCTGATGAAATTCCTTGATGTTTCTGAATTTATCCCTGGTAGGGCCAGTTGCATTAGAAATAAGAGCTGTTTTCTACTTCTGCTCTCCAGTAACATGCCACCTGTAAGTGAAGAGCGTTTTCCGAAGGGCTTTTTAGAGGAAAAGCTACGGAGATGACAGCTTTAGATCGTATCAAAAATCATGTGGGTTTATTTTGTTGGCATTGAACTGTGGTGCCCCGAGGAGCGTCTGAGCTGCCTACGTACCTCCGCTGGCTACACGGGGAAATTTAGGCACCTGGTTTTTAAACATTGCACAGGGGAGTTGACTCCAACACAGTGAGAGACCCTGAGACTGTAGCGGTATTAGTTTGATATACGACAGACTGATTTTGTTTGCTCTTTTTTTTCGGTTAAGACACTGATGTCTTAGAGGGGTAGAATGGCTTTGTGGTTATTTCCTATTATTAAAGATAGTTCACGTGCTACTTATTTGTATGTCAGCCATGCCTAGCTGTGGAGAGGCACAAGGAGAGAACTGTGCAGGTCAACAGGGAGAACTTTCTCCTCCCTCTGTCTTTTTTATTTATTTAATTATTTTTATTTAATTATTGTGCTGTTGTGGAGCCTGTGTGAGTTTTGACTTCTAAGCCCTTCAACAGCCTTAAAAATTATGGGGAAGGCTGAGAGGAGAAGGAAAAGGTTTAAACAGTGCTTTGAACTGTAAGTGGAAGCTACCAGAGCTAATAAAATTGAGGATGAGTATAACTGTGGGCTGTCGGTACAGGAGTATCAGGGGGTGAGGAAAAGTGAAGAAAAAAAAAAAAAGACTGGTCTGTATAGGAATACTCCAAATCTAAATAAAAGTATAGACATGGTAATGAGTTTCTTCAACTGTTCTAAAAAAATGTAAAGAAAACGGGAAAATTCAAGGGTTAAAGCTAGGATAGAAGGATTCCTTAAATAAAAGGCTGAGCCTTTTGTAAGTCAAGAAAAATACTGTATAAAGCAGTTTTAGTGGAAATTAGTTCAATTTTTACCCTCTGCTCCAGAAAGGGCGGTTTGAAAACACAATGATCTTGCACTGACGTTCTTAGCAGAGATAGGGGTGGCTAAAGAAATCAGCTTATGTCCTGAGTACTGAAGTAACACTGATGGTTTGTATGAGTGAATGGCTCTTTTAAGAGCCCATTTAATTTTTTTAATTTATTTTTATTTTTTTTTTTACGCTCTTCTTTACACAAGACCTTACCTTTTTTTACGTCAAACAGGAGTGTGTGGAAAGGGATGCTCTGAGCAGGAGAAGTCGGAGGGAAAAAAAAAAACCAAACTACTGCACTCAGTGACAGCTCTCTGCCTACCCTTACAGGCATCTCGTGGTGTGCTCCCAAAGACCCTGCCCAGAGCAGAGCTACTGCACACACCGCGGCAGCCTGCTCTCAAAGCCCAACCACAGAACCACTGGTAGCAGGGGATAGAGGTGCCATTAATTTCTCTCCAATTAGGAGAGTGTCTTTTTGCGCCTTTTGTACGGAAGCAAAACACGCGAGCGCTTGTTGGCTTTGTCAAGTACAGAAAAGCAAAATGTTGCTCCTGTGCTCTTGCCCAGGGTTGTTTATCCAGTGACAGGCTTCAGTAGTCCCGGTGTTGGGCTAATTTCTGCCAAAACGAAGGCAATCTGATCTGCATGCACACAGTGAAGCCAAATTAGGTCCACTGTGCTTTTCTGCATACATTCCTGATGTAACACACAATAGCAGCTGCCTTTTTTTTTTTTTTTTTTTTTATGAAATTTCTGGAAAAGAGCTACTAGTATAAACCCAACCACATTTATGTAATTGCAGAAGATACGCAGGTTAGCAGCGTATCCCCCAAAGTAATAAGCGGGATCATTAAGGAGGGCAGCCCCAGACAGAAGCTGTAGGGAAGGACTCGCCTCTGGGAATGTGTGTCTGAGGTTCTCCACAGGCTTGGAGGGCTTTGGCTGGCTGCATTCCCCTCCTCTGCTCTTCAGTTAAATGTTAACACCACCCGAGAGGCAAAAAGTAGGCTCCTAATGCACGGCAAACCAGTCATGCTGAGACCTGGCCCCAACCCAGGGAGCAGAGCGCTGCAGGTGGGAATTTCAGGAGGGTGTCCCCTTGCCTGGGTCTGGCCTTTCTGCTCTTGACTCTGCAGGGTCCTGGTTGTGTTTATGATGTTCTCTCTAAAGATGAATTGTGCCAAGACTTGTGAAAATGCATGGGAAGAAAAAGCTTTCCGAAACACTTGATTCCAAATAAGAAAAAAAAAACCCAAACCAAAACTGATGAAGAGTAAGAAAGGTCACAGGGGGACAAAGCCTTGCACAAAGGTCTTGCAGAAGGGTCAGTGGCAGAGCTGGCAATTAGAGCTGGTCAGGAAAGTCAATCTTTTTTCCCCAGCAAATGTTCTCCTTGAGGCAAAAAGTGAAATTACAAGAGCGTTCAAAGAGCTTGCTGGAAGCTAAACAGCTTGACTCTTTGCCTCCTCAGCTCCCTCTGGTCTCTCAGCATTTGGAGAGGTATCTGAACCTTGATTAGGAACAAAATACCCCAGTCTGTTGCTTAAAATTGTAGCAAAAAGCATATGGCAGGAACACTTAAAAGCATCTCTGCTTATCAAGCAAATCTCTTCACAGATGTCAAGAGTACTCACCGCATACTCAATGTATTGACCGCTGTGTTTAGTAAATCATATAAGTTAGCTGGCTAAATGCATATTTTATTCGAGACAAGGAAGTATTTTATGTCATCTTTCTGGGAACTGGCTGGCTTTAAGCCGAGGGAGATTCTGATTCTGGGGGTTTCTGTTGAAGATCATCACCACCACTGGAATTAACACCGCCCAGGCTTGTGAGAACTAGACTAACTACATACAGTAATACCAGAGCCAAGAACTGCCCTACTTGACGTTCATTAATTTACTCAGAATAACTGTAAGAACAAAAGCGCTGCGGAGCGGCAGAGCAAGGAAATGCACTAAAATCGAGGAGAGGTGCCTCTGTGTTAGGTGGGCACATTTCACTCGCCTGAGCTGGATCAGCCTGAGACACTTGGCCCGGGATTTCCCCCAGCTGTGCCCGCTGTGGTGGTGGGATTCTCACCCCTCCTTGTTGGGCTGTTTGGTGCCGGGTGTGATTCCCCCCACCTCCCCCAGCTGTGCACCCGTCTGTGGAGATGAGGGCTGCGCAGAGCAGGGAATTGGAACGTTAAGGTGCCCCTTTAAGGAGCCTGGCTCCTGATTGCTCAGAAATGGTTATAACGGAGCATCATCGCCCAAGGGCCTGGCACACCTCTGCCTGGGATGGTCGAACAAGAACAATAAGAGTTGCCCATCCATCAAGTTCTTGTGCAATTGCTGGAAGACACCAGAACCACTTTGTTCTTCCATCTGGGCGTGAGCAAAAAACATCTGACAAAAGTCAGTTATCTTGGACCCTATAAATTGTGACCACAAGGGCCTGTGGCCAGCATCTCCCCTGAGCTGGGAGCCTCTCGGGTACCAAAACCCTTATGGTGTCTGCTGCCAGAGCTGAGGGAAGGCCAGGAGTGAAGTCAGCCCACTTGAGTCTCAGTTGTTGCCCGTTGAGGAATGCCAAGTCATTGTGGGTATTTACTCTAAACTCAAGAGGAAGGAAATTTTACTCTGAGCTCTCTTTCTCTGCTTACTGGTGTGTGTGGGTACATACTGAGTTCCACTGGATCCAAATGCTTTTGTCTCTGTGTTTGTACGTGTGAATGATTCTGACAAGTTTATCATTTAAGATACCATAAAGTAAGTTAGTGTGAATCTTGTCATCTTAGATAAGTCGCTATTTTTTATAACACTTTCTGAATTATTTTGTGACGATCGAGTGCTGTGAGATTTTAATAAATCTAAATTTCCTGCTCAAAGCAATCCAGCATTTCCAGCATTTCTGCCGTTTTACCCCAGCTGAGTTTACCCCTGCTGAAATCATCTGACCTGCAGGAAGGCTTGTGTGGGAGTCCTTGCCCTTAGACTCTCCCCTTTCGGCCGCCTGGCTGCAGCCACCCATCGCTGCTCCGTTACAGCAGACCTCGTCCAACCGCTCACCCTACTCGTAGCCAACCCAGTAGCCAGGACTTTTTGCCAGTGTATCGCTGCCAATTCCTGACTCGCAGCCCTGCCTGCTGCCATGCTTCTGCTGGTTTAGGGCTTGGCTTAAATCCCCACTACAAACATAAGGTGCTCCTGGATGGAGTTTTGTAACTCAGTTTCCCAAAGCTGCTGCAATGGATGCGTTCCCTTCTGCACGGGGCCTCTGTCCTTTGGAGTTTTTAGGAGTCCCTGTCCCCTGCTATGTTACCAAAGGCATTAACTTGCTTCCCCAGGTTGTCCTAGGCTAGTGTCTGCCTATGTTAAACAGTGATTTAGCTGTATATTTTGCTCAGGTATATGGAAACATAACCCTGTAAAAAAGAAAAAAAAAAAAAGAAAAAATACAGTACTTCTACTAAAGGCATATTTCAGCTCTTCGTCTTCCTTTTTCTTTCTTTATGTCTTCTGAGAAGGCCATTAAAAATCAATAGTCCTGCTTTAAATTTAAGCTTTTAAAAGTGTCTAGTTCTGTTGATACAGTGTTTGATAACTGAGATTTCTGCTAAGGGAGTCAGTGAAAATATTCTTCAGGATGATATTTCAGGCACATCTTTCAAGCATTATGTTGCACCTTATGCTAGGCTGTAAAACGATTTTGAATTGAAACCATATTCTGGGTGACAAAAAAAAAAAAAAAGTTGTGTTTTTGTTTGTTTGCCTTTTCTCTTGAACGCACTTTGCAAAGTCTATATCAGCCAGTCGGGTAACTCCATAAAACCGTAGGACTGCTTTTCAAGAAGTTTGTAAAAATTTCTACTGGGGAGCAGAAAAGCTCGCCTGCTAGTTTCGGTTTTTGCAAGACCAAGCAGTAACTTACCTCTTCGCTGAGGAGGAAGTGCCTTGGAATTTTTATTTCCCTTCTGGCGCTCATCCTTGTTTCTGAGCGTTTCAGACAGCTGTTCACAGCCATTTGTTGCACAGTCTGGGGTGGTTTGAGTGTGAGTCTGGTGCTGAGCTCGTGAGAACTTGACTCCAGCTCAGCCGTAAGCGCGCAGCTGGGAGTGAGAGAGCGATGGATGCGGTTTTGAGTGCAGCACTCTTGTGTCTGGTTTCCACAAGCTATGGCAGACAACGTGCCTTACCTGGACTAACTCAACGGCCTTTCTAGACTTGAGGCAAACGCTTGATTTAACTGAGATTTCTTTCTACCACGTGCTCCGTCACAAAGGAACTGCCCTGTGGTAGCTAGGGCTAGTTTTCTAGGGAGAGATTTGCATTCAGTTTGGAGGAATGAATAAACTGTCCCAGATTTAGAGTGCATCAAGTGCAGGCTAGCTGCTTGTCTCGGGAAGCATCAGGCAGAGGTGCTGCCTACCATGCCTGTCTCAGCCAGCTCGCTCTGCCCCAGCGGCTGGAAAACACTTCACGTGGTCTAAACCTGCTGCCCTAGGTAGGGAACGTATCCCCTGTGTTCTCAGCACTTGCTTCCTTTCCCTGTAAGGATGATTTGCATTGTCCCGAGTTTATGCTTGGACAAGGGTTGCAGACATCTCTGAGCAAGGACTGTCCTTCCTAAAACACTGCCGTTGCTTAGGGCTGAGCGCGGGCTGATCACGAGCCTAAACCAGGTTAATCTGACTAAACTCTTCTCAATGTGATGCCTTTATGGTGAGGAGATGGTGGTTCTCTCTTGTTAGATCTTTTATTTTCGTTACTCAAGTTCTGGTACCTGAGTAACTTGCCCTGACAAATAAAGCTGACACTCCTGACTTCCTTGGATTTTAGGAAAATTCAGGGAAGTGCTAAAGTTATAAATAATTATTTTAAAATCAGTGATCAAGTCAGAATAATTGGCATAAATACAGTCAGTGTTTACAGCCACATTTATATGCAGAAGTTATTTTGAGTCACTGTGGTATAAATAACAATGACTTAATTAAAATGTTCACATTCTGTCTGTGTTCACCAACTTCTTTTCCATCTTGATGGCTACGCTTCAGATCAGGGCAAGTAAAGCTGTAAGGGAAAACCAGGCAAGAGTGTTTTAAGACTCAGAAACACAGCGCAAATGTCTGGGGGGCGGACTACAACGTCGTTTAGCTTTGAACTTTGAGACAGCAGGTTGGAAGGAGAAGCCCGGGATTAGAGATCCTGTTTCCAGAAGAGTCTGGGGGAAAAGCCATTATGAAAATAATGGAAATTCCTCCGTATGCTCACGGCTTGGACGCGGTTAATCCTGAACCGCCTCCTCTTGCTAACGGAAAGGGGACACGTCGGGTTTAAACGATGGTCAACCAAGATTTGTCCAAAGAGTAAGAATGACTGACCAGTAAGGTTGAATCCCTGCCAATACGCCGGAGATTGCGGCCAGATTAGTTCTTCATAACGGACTAGATCCTGCTGTAAAGCTTCCAGTCTTTGTACGTACCTGCCGTCCAGTGCTGTGAACTGAACAATTCCTTCTCCGCACTGAGGGAGGATGTTGTTGGCTGGCTCTTTAGCCAGCAGCCCAGATTTTCTGGGACTTAAAATCGTGCTCTTTTATTACCTGTCACATCTTCCCCCTTCTTACTTCATGATGAGCCCGTCCCACAGCAGGACTGCAGGCTCTCTGGCAGGAAGATGGAAGTTTCCCTCCGTACAGCAGTCAGGAGAACAGTAGGAGCATGGCACATGTTTGGCTGCTTTTTTTTTTTTTTTTTTTTCCCCCCACTGGCTGCATATATTATGTCTTGAAACTCCCTGGGCAAGAGCATAAGAGCCCCGTTAAGCATCTCGGTGATTTGGAAGGTAGTAAGGCAAAACACAAGTATTGATGGCTTACATAACTTGTGCCTGTAAACCTCTCAAGGAAGAATTCTGCTTGGGACAGAGAATTAACAGTTGGAATGCCGATGCCCATGCCTGCTCTTTCTGATCTGTGGGTGTTTTGACAACAGTGACAAATTTTTTCAGAAATCGACACGGGCAAGGAAAGGGTATTTTGGCGTTGTAACTGATAATTGCAAGAAATAATCACCAGGAAATATCTTTGTGTATCTGGAAGCATGTCAAAGCGTTTTCCAAACTGCAGATCCAACATCAGCAGAAGCCGCACGGCTGACTGGAATGCTGCTCTCACTGGGAGGAAAATGATGGACAAATTCACTGCTGATGTGCACTCTGTAGAGTCAGTGATTGAGCAGAGTCTGAACTGAAAACGTTACCGTTAAAAAAGTATCGGATGACTAATTTTAGACGTAAGTGGCTGCGTATGGACAGTTGGCAGCCAGCGTTCAGATGCCGTGTGTTGGGGTCCTCTCTGCCTGCCTGCAGATGCCCACAGGGTGGGTGGAAAGATGTTGAGAATGCGTCTGTTGCCTGGGAAAAAAAAAAAAAAAAAAAAAAAAAAAAAAAAAAAAAAAAAAAAAAAAAAAAAGCACTTCCAGAGCTCAAACTAGTCTGTTTTGGATGCTTATTAAGTTGTTTGGTTTTGCTTTCTTGGGAAAGGAATAGAAGTATATAGGCAACCAATTCAGATGGAGAAACTCAGGTTTAGAGAATGGAACGTCGCCCTGTGTGCCCACAGCTCCCCTGAAAACAAGGGCACTTACCAGCTCGTGGGCATCTGAGCCTTTGTTTCAGCTGGGAAAAAAAAATACCTGCGAGGGTTTGAGAAGAATGCTGGACAAATTCGTGTACAAGAAATCCCCTCTCTATTTGGCTACAAAACAGCGGACTGTTCTGTAATACTCCTCCTCTTTGCTCTTCTCCTCCCCATTGTTGTCTTGTAGTTGTGGAGTAAATGAAAATTTAGCAGGGATCGACAGCTTCCTTCTTGACACTTTCCCAACTCAACTCCTTGGGATGTGATTTTTTTTTTTTTTAATGTATGTTCAGAAATTTGGTATTTTTTTCTGATAAAACCACGTTAACCATAACATATCCTCCTTTTCCTTCAGGAATTTTCCCTCCCTTAAAAAACTGTAATGATTAATTTTCAGAATAGATCACATTTAGCCCTGGACTGTTGATAAACCTAAGATTTCTAGCTCTGTCACCATCCAGAATTGTGCCTAGATGTTTTTCACCTTTGGGAAAGGGGAAGCTATAATTATCCAGCGGGACAGCACTATCTTCAAGCTCTGGTGGCTCATGAGTTCTGAGGAAGTAAAAGCTTACAACAGTAAGTTTGAGAGCTGTTTTAAATTTTCTGTACCTCTGAGCACAGTACGGCATGGCTTATTTTAATTAAAGTCTGGCTGGCAGTTGGAAGGATAGAAGGAATAGTCACCATAAAATTTTTTAAGACTCACTAAAAGCTGTATTATAGAGAGTTTTTCCCTTCCTGTAAAATAAGTTGCGTATGCAGAATATGTGGCAATCTCATATAAAAAGGTTTTATTGACACTTGCAATGACTTTCATAACTTATTCATGAGTTCGCTGCTCATGAGTTATTTGGTCATCCAAATTACAGGCCAATAAAGCTTTTATCTCACACCGTACTGTCATGTCTCCCACACGTTGGGTGGGTAGGTAAGCAGAGGCATACCAGAAACATGTTGTCGATCCTTTAAGAGAAGAATTAAAATAGTTTAGAAGTTCAGCTGCGATGAAAAGCGACCAGGTTGAAGAGAATCTGTTAAAAACCACAAAGACCAAAGGCGATGTGTTCTGTTCGTGGCCTGATAAAACTGATATTGCTTTATAAATTATCTAGGATTACGTGTACTTATGGATCGGCAGCTGGTGCTCGTGACCTTTGCTAATTATGCTTGCAGGTTTCCCTTGTTTCTGCCTGCCTTTTATTTATTTATTTATTTATTTATCTATCTATCTATTTATTTATTTATTTATTTATTTATTTAAAGCTGAGTGGCACTAGGACAGTTGTTCTTCTACAACCAGACCTGTATTACACCGGACTTTTTTATGGCCTCCGAAGGAGGCGGGAACACTTTAATACAGCTGGAGCATAGATCGGATGTAAATCTAAAAGCAGGCTGTCTGCACCCAGAAAAAGCAATCTCTTATAAATCTAGCCTGACACAATTCCCTATTTTTAGCTCTGTGGCACAGCATCATATAACGAAGTGCCCTGAGGGTATCCGCTGCCCCCACCAAAAAGAGGACACCCCCTCTGGCTCTGGAAAGCAGGCTCCTAGTTGTTATGCTGCTCAAGAAATATAATGAACTCCTGACTAAAATGACACTTTATAACCAAGATGGCTTTTAGGTTACCTGAGCTTGGCGATAACATCCTGATTACCGCTTATTTCATTTCTCCACCACTTTAAATTGGTGGCATGAAATTGATCATCTTTGAGCCTGTTTTTCTGTCAGACTACTTAAGCTATATATGTCCCTCTCTTGCAGTATATGAAAATCTATGCTGATAAACCCTTCTCTCTCTCTCTCTCTCTCTCTCTCTCTCTCTCTCTCTCTCTTTTTTTTTTTTAAGCACATATTCTACCCAGAGCAGGGTGGATATCTCCCCTGCCTGCCAGCCGTTACCCATCTCTTAGGCAGAGGGTTTTCCTTCTGATGTGGGGAGCATGACTGTGCACTTGGTGCATTTGTAATGAGAATATTGACCCTTTAGTAGCTTGGCAGAGAGCTGTCCCTTTCCCATAAAAACACAAAATGGGAGAGCGTGATACTTGCTGACTGCCATAAGTAAGGCTGGTAGAGGGTGAGAAGCGGAAGGACTTGCTTTGGCAGAAGTGGCATGAAGAGGGCTGGCTGTAGAGGTGGGAAGGTCTTCCTTCCCAATTAAATGAAGGAAACTTTTCAGCCTTGAGTAAAGGGGAGAGATTTTTTTGTTTAATGAGCTGGATGGCGCTGCCTCTTTTTTCGTTCGCTATTGAGCAAAACCTGACCTGAAGTCGTTCTCTTGGAGTGACTGGTATTCACCATCCTGGGTGTGCTGGAAGCAGGGCCAGGCTGTGGAGGGAATAAAAAGGCAGGGTGAGGGAGTGCAAATCTGTAACTGTGAGGACCCAGTGTGGTAAGTGAGACTGGTTCACAGATTTTTCTGGTAATTATGATGAGAGGGTAGCTTTAGGGTCACCCAACCCAACAAGACTACAGTTCTTGATTGAAGACAAGTCTTGCAGTGAATATGCCCTCAGTTAACAAAAATACTGAGGATATTTGCCACCTCACATACTTTAACTCTACTTTATTAACCCAGGAGGGTCACAGAAAAAGCCTCGCTTAGTGAAGCAGACATCTCAGCCTTGGCAAGGCTCTCCCAATCTTCGGACTGAACCCCTAACACAGTGTCGTCCGTCAGGCCCCAAGTGCACGTGTGGTAGTTGGAGAGGTTTGTAATTTAGGTCTGTGCGCTGCGGATTCAGGGTATTAAAAATGCTGTCTGGTGTTTACAGTCCTGTTAAATTTGAATTTGAATTTAAATTTGGTTTTATTTGAATGGTTCTTCAGCAAAAGAGACCTTGTCATCTATGGTTCCTTGAATTATTACGCAAATAAGCACATACATCTACTGTTCCCGTTCCTTCTTTTTCTTTTTTTTTTTTTTTTTTTTTTTTTTTTACAGATCTATCATTAACCTTTGTCATTTACAGTGGTTCTAGCAGAAACTGTGCATCATGTTCCAATTTTACTGCGATCTGAAACACGAGATAAAACCGTATACCTGATGGTTTGCACAGGTATACACACCACCACATGCTATAACTTAAAACAGAGGGATAGGCATTAACGTCAACTATTCCTTAAGAAAGGATTTTAAGGGGCTGTTTAATTTGCTATTTACTTTTGATTCTCTCTGCTAAGGAAATGCATGTATCCCTCATGCCGGAATGCAGCTACAGCTAGTTCCGCTGCATTTAACAAGGTAGGAGGCCGCATCGATTGTATTTTCCGATGCATCCCCTTGAATGCTGCAGCACTCGGACTTTTACACCCCGCTGCTAGCACGGGAAGGTGATTGTCAGTCCTCCAACCGTACAAGTGTTGTTTGCAGGTTAAAATGATTTTAAATTAATTATGTCTTTTCTGGAAGATGGGGGGGAGTGAGTAAAAATGCCTCGATCTCATAACCTGTGGCAGCTCTCCGATATCTGGAAGAAGGGTTATTAATTTTCACCTCCTTGCCTTTCCTCCCTACCTCTCCTAAAGGTCAGTAACGAGGATGCTACTTAAAACAGCGAAGTGGCTGTCCGGTTCATTCTGTTGCACGTGTGTGGTTTTGTTTTTTTGGTTTTGTTTTTTTTTTTTTTTTTTTTTTTTTTTTTTTTTTTTTTTGCTTTGCTCTTCTGAATATTTTAGATTTTTATAAACGGTGGAGGGAAATGTCACTTGAGGGATGGTTTTGTAATTTGTGCCTTTCGGGGGATGAAGGATGGGGGAAGTGAGTGTCCCTGGAATCTCCAGACGATGTCCTGAGCAGAGATCATACACAGGTTTACCCCAAACCTCATACTTTTGTTTCCCACAACTTTGCCCTCCTTACTGGCAACAAAACATTTATCTAAATAATATAAAGATTGGATCCACAAGGAGAAGACGCCTTGTCTAACGGCTTGTCTGGGTGGCAAAGCCTAATGCATAAATGAACCCTGATTTTTTCTTCTGGGCTACTTTAAGTTGTGTTGGTGTCTGTGGTTCTCTTAGCAAAACTCCCTCAGTATTTACAATTTTGCCTCAAGGTATGCCTAGAAAAACCATACAGGCTAGGCAACTGGAGCCTAGGAACCATCAGGATCTATAAACCCCACAAAAGTACTTACTTCACCTCCAGCTCCTGCTCTGAGAAATCCCAAACCACGTCTACGGGACCAGATCCTGTGTGAGATGCAGGATTTCTGCGCGGTGGCTCACGTGAGCTGTGAGCGACCTCCGTGGGAAGCTCTCCTCTGCTGGGCTGCCGATTCCCTGCCCATCTGTAAACTCTCCTACCATTCAGCTCTGCCAAAACCTGCACTCGAAGCCTTCCCGAAACTTCCCAAATTTGTCTGTTGAAGCGGTTTTGTGTGATGGCGGTGGATGTTACGCGAGTTGGGTGTATAAAAGTGTGAACACCACCGTATGGACTGTACGTTTGTCAGGGCATTCAGTGAGCGGTGGGATAGATAGGGTGGGGCATTTCATCATCCACAAACACGAAATTGTTGGTGAAATTCAGTATTATTAAATTGTTTTTTTTTTTCCAAATGATAGCCTCATTCACTGAGGAATACCTGGTCCTCTCTGAAAACTCGCTGCGTAAGTCATTGCTGGAAAGGAGTACTTGCTGTTGTAAAACACAACTTCAGGAAAAAGATGCACTGAGACATATTAAGATAGTAGAAAAAAAAATAGATAATTTATATTGTCACTCAGCAAGTTGTGTACTTCAGTGGTGTAAGGATACTAGGTGTCTCAGTGTTTGATATAAACTATATTTATTTATTATCAATCACATCTGTGAAAAGCACAGCATCTTCCCCCTTTATGCACATGGCTCTGGCTGTAGCCTGCACACTCTGACTCATGGTGATAATTAAGTTTATTATCAACAACTCATTATAGAATTGAAGTTTCTCTTCCCGCGATAGTGCGAGCTTATGCGTATTCTTGAGCTCTTACAAACGCTTCTTGGCTGGTGTGTAAATTATTGATAAAAGTGTCTGCTGGAAAGCGTGGAACTTTCCGTAAAAAAACATTAGCCGAAAATATTTTTTCTTTTTTTTTATTTGCAGCTGCAAATAAAAACCTGACATATCCCAGTTGCAAATAAAAAAAAAAAAAAAAAAAAAAAAACAAATAAAAAAAAAGAAAAAAAAAGAGAAAATATAATTCCGAATTACCACTGTGTTTCTTCTGGGGAGATGATTTAGGTCCCTTGTGTTTGTCTGTGCCACTCTCAGGTTCTGTCTTCAGTGATGCATCATGATTTTTCTCTTGTGATGGGGCTTAGTGGAGTGTGGTGCTGGATGTGTGAATGTAATTTAATGGCAGATAAAGAAGGGAAAGGAGGAAGACACATTTATTTTCTGTGAAGTATTGACTTTTTTTTTTTTTTCAGATTGAGATATTTTGCTGTTTGTTATTTTGACAACAAAGTGAACTTTTCTTTTAAATGATAAGATGCCGCTTGCTTGGTAAAGTGCTCGGTTAAAAACTTAATATAAAAAAATGTTGACCTATCATAGCAAACAAGAATACTGAGCTGTAAAACTACCGTCGGTATGCAGAACACATCTTTTGGTCATAATACATATATACGAGAAAATTATCCTGTGAGAAGCATGCAGTGAAGAATCTTGATTGCTTTCTGGCGTTATTTAAACAAGAGAGAATTTTAAAATTAATATGTGCAGAAAACAAAGGGGATATCTGAGACATACCAAAATGTGAGGATGATACCCATATTACTAAAAATTACTGTTGCAAATCTGATGCAACTCAATAAAAGTCACTTAATTTACACCAGTATGAAAAAGATGAGAAAAAAAGACGTTTTAATTTTTTTTAACAGTTTCGATACAATGACGAGATCATCTCATAAATCTAATTGGCTTGGATAGAAGTGTTACAGCAGGATGAAAAAAAAAAATAAATTTTTGGTCCACTGTCTATCTGTCATTGGCTCAGACATGTTGAAGAGATAGAAGTCATTCAGTGCTGACCATCTTTCCACTTAACGGAAAGAAAAAACTGTGAGTGTGCTGGGTGTGAGAGGGGGATCCAAAATGGGCCTCGTGTCTCCAGGCCAAGAGTCCTTCTCTGAAAAGTGAATTGTGCAAAAATGGAGATAAATGGAGATCGTGCCTGCTTGGCCAGACGCAGAGGAAATCCTTTATTGTCCCTATTCATTAAAACCAGTAGCTACAGTGATGTGATTTTATTTTTTTCCGGCGTATACCTGACACTGCTACTTGTTTAACCCTTTCTTATGCTGCGTTTCTCCTCCCACATGAGTTCCATTTCAGGAGGGGGTTGTTTTTACAAATCTTTAACCATAATGAAGTGAATTGATTTATACGTAGCACTTGTAATCTTATTCAGGCAGAAGCAAGAAGGACTTAGAAAGGACTTTCCAAGTGCCAATTAACTGTAGGATGTAGACGCTGGATGATGACTTATGCATTGCTGAATAAATCGGACTGCAACACTATAAAATCGATGTTGCTTCGTGTTGTTCATAAAACAATTAATATAAGCGCTCTGACTTCAAAACTATAAAATCAATTTTGGCTCATGTTGTTTTATCAAGCAATTAATACAAACAATCTGACTTCAAACATCTGCTGTCATAAACCTGCTGGATTATTAGCCTTAAAAATGCCAACAGGTCTCCGAGGAATTAAACCGAGTTGCCAGGTGGGGTAGCACAGGAGGTGATGCTTTAGCTCTTGATGTTTTTGTGGGCTGATGAAAGGATGCTCCAAAAAAGACAGTCGTGATCGAAACGAGCTCCATCGCTTCTGCTCCACCTGCCCCTGCCCAAGTGGGGCCAGTCCCCTCGGAGGAGGACGATGCCTCCGCCGGGCACCCATATGCTGAAGTTTTACCTTGGGCTCTGGAGCTTAAACCCTTCCTTGGAGATTTAGCTTATGTTTTCTTATTTCTGTACAACTGGACACTTCAAATAATTTCTTTAGGCCGCGTTAGCAGAGGTAACAGTCGAGGGAAGAAAGTATTCTTGCTTTAAGAGAGTTAAATGGACACAAATCAGGAAGAGGAGTTCAGAAGAAATTGTGGGTGCGGAATAGAAATGCTCACAGAAGGCTGAGATAGTGGTAAACAAAAAAAAAAAAAAAAAAAAAAAAAAAAAAAAAAAAAAAAAAAGAAGAAAAAGAAAAGTTTTGTTTCAGACAGATCTAATTTTGTCTTTCCCAGCCATGGCGGTGACCCGTTAACAGACACTTTCAGTGGGAGGGTAACATGTAGGATATACATCGAACAGACTCTAAATGGAAAATTCATGGAGGCAGAGGGCGGAGTGAAACTGTTGCATGAAACTTTTCAGCAAAATATGCGAATTTGACAACAGTAAAATGTTTTACTAATGTGTTGACTTCAACATTTTTTTTTTTTTAATTTCTGAAAGATTTAAAACTCCAGTTTCAGCTCTTCTTAGAAGAACATCTCTACTTATGGGTTATATAGAACTTTATATTACAAAATATTTCTCTGTATCGGTAGGGGTTGTAAATTGCTAACGATCTGCAGCAAAAATTAATTATTGCTAATTATTCCCTTTCAGCCACAGCTCAAACCTTTTTTTTCGCAGAGTGTGTGAATGCGGGTTAAACGCAGTCCAAACCTCATTCCCTTTTCTGTTCTTGAAGGAAACAGCAGCTGCTGCTCACTTTTTGCATCCAGATGGGCTCGGGCAGGAATGCACAGGGGCATGTCCAGCGTGTTTTCCGAGGCAGAGAGTCTGTACTTAAAGCCTAAAATGGGATTAAGGCCTTTCTTTTGTCAGAGGTTCATTCTTTCCTCTGGGGTATTAAGTAGGGCAAGGTGAGACTAATATTCTCTTCCAAATAAATATATGGAGGGAGATTTTATTCATGAGGAGAACATGCATCCGATTTCACATAAACTGAGGTCACGATAATCCTCCACATGCACTATGCAAAATAATTCTTTTTTTTCTATGCGGTCTGCATATAAACAGTTGTGCTGTTATTGAAGAGTATAACTTGCCAAATTTAATAAGATTGAAATTAATTATCTAAAGTGACTCCAGGATAACTGATGTTGAACCAGTAAGGCGAACTAAATGAAATGTCACCCAGTCCGTCGTCGTCTTGCCCAAGATGGACACGTGGCTTTCATCAGCACAGGGGTTGCCCCGAGGACACGTATTGCTGCTGACTCTGGGGAGGGCCAAGGAAATCTGGAAACGCCTACCAGCAAGCCACAGTATTTTCAGGGGACAAAGAGAAGTCGAAGTATGAGGGTTTTATTTTTACCCTGTCACAAAGTTATTGCCATTTGGCCTTGTAGTATAAACCATCTTTAATGAGGCTGGAGTGTGCTGGCTGGCAGGGCGATGCTCTCCCGTGTCTAACCTTGGAAACGCGTTAGCTCTAATGGCACTTCTGAAAGGTTGCTGGCGGAAAAGCAAGTGCCTCCTTTTCTGTGTCTCATCACGTGCATAACTGCCTGAATACTGAGCTACGCAGTCCTAGGCGATGGAAGAGCCCTCTCGGCAGTGAACGTGGCAATTTCTGGGCCAGGCCACCGCACCATGATTTCTCCATCCAAAGCGGCCCCAAGCTGCTCTCCTCTCACTTAATAGCCCAGCGCTTAAAGGATTCCTGGCGTTTGCAAAGGGTTTTTTTGAATCTCATCTCTCTCTGACTCAGAACTGTGATTTTCAGCTAAAATAAGGTGATGATCTTTGACATGGGAAGAGTTCAGGTGGTTTTCTGTGGTAGAAGCAGGATGTGATTCGGTATTTCTGCAGAGGATAAGCCAGGGCCATCAGAAACCCTGGTTTTAGGTGCTGTCGTTTTGAGATGAAATCCCCACGGTGAACGTAGCCTCCTGTTGACTTTAAACCATCAAACGCAAAGCTGCTTCTGCCTCTCTCACCTGTACCTGGCAAGCCCTCACACAACTCAGCTGAGGTTGGTGGTTTGCTGGCGGGAATTGTGATAATCTTGTCTTCCGTTGCGTTTGAAGCTGCAGGTTAAAAATCGTGTCTCCAGCAAACCTCACCCCTCTGTCACAAAGTAAGTAGCTATGATGTTCATTTATTGCGAGGGACGGTGTTATCTAAACCGTGACAGTGTGAGAGCTGTTAATTCCCACATGCTTCTTAACGCCACAGATCTGCTCTAAAGAGTGGTTTCCTTTCTGTGGAGCCAGCTCTTCTTTACGTCATCATACGTCTCTATTATAAAACATTACAAATAAAATGGAGCACGTGTTGGTCCTCATCATCATCTCTTGTAGTGTGGAGGGCACGAGTACCAATCCCTTCACCGGAGGGCTGCTGGGGAGGGCAGTGGGCTTTCCACCGCCCTGTTTCACAGGAGGTGCGACCACTCAGGCTGGTGGCAATTAGCCGCATGCTGAGACATCTCTGCTCCCTCCAGCACCTGCTGCTCCTCCGTAAGGAACCCAAATGATGGTCCTCCTGCTGGGGTGTGCTACAGAGAGCTGCTGCCGTGGGTAACTACGTACCTGGAGATCTCATCTGCAGCCTTTATTACAACAATTACTAAGGATCATTTGACTGTAAATGCTGCCGCTCTCTTGCTATTAATCAATCAGTCATTAACCTGAGCAGTATCGATGTGTTCTCACTGTGCATTTCGAGCAGTTTAATAAACAAGAGAAGAGTTAAGAGCCCACTTTGCATGCTGTGATGTATTCCTGCCTTGCCGGATCTGGAGAAATACAGTGACACTTCATCGTACCGTGAGAGATTTACGGAGAAAATACGACGTGGAAGACGAGGGGAAAGAGAGGCTTGTGCTGAGGTGTGCTGATAAAGAAGCAAAGCCAGACAGAGAAACGGGAGCGACGTGAATACATGTG
The DNA here is from genome assembly GCF_003259725.1 of Athene cunicularia. NCBI lineage: Eukaryota > Metazoa > Chordata > Aves > Strigiformes > Strigidae > Athene > Athene cunicularia. Next base: position 2,380,541 of record NW_020799106.1, read on the forward strand.
TGCAGCTGAAAAGCAGAAACCTGACAATGAGGTGACGCGTGCTAGGTGGGAATCGCTTCCAATTTCTTCTGTCGTGTCACTGTGATTCTCAATAACTCTGAATCATTCTGGGAACAATCAACATCAGTATGTTGAAAGGAAAGGAGGGAAAGAAAGAGGAAAAAATAAAAAAAAAGCCACCTGCATAAAAGTAGCTCTTTTTGACGTGACTTTTTAGGTGACCATAGTTAAGAGCACATGCTTGTGTCATGCCAAAGTATAGTCCTGTGTGTTATGAGGTCCTTGACTATTTTAAGACACTCTTTCATAATTAAAATACCAAGAGACAACTGAGCCATTCAGAAATCCAATTTTTGACAGTGTATGAAATGACTGCGAGGCCTCCTCCGACCCTGAAAAAAAAAATCTTGATTTTTTTTTTTTTTTAATTTTTCTTGGCTTAGCAGTCCCCAAACAGTTGGTACTGGCCAAGATGCCTGTGAGGCTCTTAGATATTTGCTGTTCCTGTGAACAGTCCCAGCTGAGGAAATATGATGTTACATGCAGAGCTATTGTTGCTCGAGATTTCTGCCCGACCGAGGACGGTTGGGGATGTCTGGTACAGGGTATTGCAGGCTGGCTGGCAGGCGTAGTGGGGATGCATGCAGGGGCAGAATTGGCCATTGCAGGTCGGTGCCACTTGCCAACTGACTCTCACAGCAATGCTGGCACCTCGTCAGGCAGCAGAGTCCTGTTAAAGGCAGCCAGAAATTTGGGAGGACTGAGAGCAGCCTGCTTTTCATTGCCTGATGGCTCCTGGGTAAATAAGGAAACAGATGTGAGGAGCAAAGCGGGCAGCAGCGGGCTCCTCTCCTCTGGGCTCTGCAGCTTGGCCACAGGAGCAGACAAACTTTCCAGCTTCAATTAACAAAGAACAGGCACCGGTTTTGCAGCTGTCTAAACCAGGAGGTCTGGAAAATAACGTCCTCAGGAAACATGGAGCGCTTCACCGAGCCCCCTGCTTAAGTGGTAGGACCCGAGTATGCAAGTGCCCAGCTTGGAGCAGCCTTTGGGAATGAACTACCTCCATGGCGTGGCCGCCGGTGCCCGTGCACCAAGTGTCCCGGAGCTTGACGAGTCACCCGAGAGCTCAGCAGCTTAATTTTTCGTAATTCCTAACATATGTAGAACTTGAGCTATGACACAACTCATTTAAGCCATTAGCGAGAGCTGGATCTGGGCCTTTGCAGGACTGAATGCCTCTGGTTTGTATTTTAGGAATGAAACGTATCCTGCTGCTTCTGAACGGGGCTCTACAAGGGGCTAATCCACCTTTGGGTGTATTTCCTCAGGCCTGCTGCTGGGTGAGGCACCCCACATCCTCAGGACTGAGTACACGTGGCTTTTGGGGACGCCCAGCAGCCCACTCAGGAGTCAGCAGTTTGTAGGCACAAGCCCTCTGAAAAATTCCAGACGCGGGGAGTTATTTCCAAGCAGACTGGTCCAAAGCTCTTTGCTTTGTCTCCTTTTATATTTATTCACCTTTTTTTTAAGCGTGTTCATTCAGGTCTCAGGCAAAACCTTATTAATGACCCCCGTTAGCTTCTCTCTCGTGAATATGAGCACCTTTCCGCAAAGTTTTGCACATTCAGCTTCGTAAAAACATGGCCTTTAAAATCAGCAGCCAGGGTCTGGAAGCTTTTAAACGATCTTTATGTATACCCGAACAATTTCATTTCACTTTTAAAGTCCTCAAACAATATTTTGTATTCTGAATTAATATCTGCAAATAATTTTTGAAGTATATCCTCCTGAGTTTTAGACCTTCTAGCCAGTTTTACTTTGCTGTCACAGACTATGTAAATGTATGCATTTTAGATGTATTTATCGAATAAGTCACAGCTGAGTATTTAAATCAAAAATGAGTAATTTATGCAGATTTTCTACTTTAGACTTCATTACACAATCATAATTTCCTTTATCAATTCAGTGTCTTGTATTACTTTTATGTAACGATACAGATTGATTTGGGAAAAAGAAAGAGAAAGCAAAACCCCTGTGAGTGTCTCAGTTTTTAATCAATCTATACTGATTAGTTGTCTTTGATCAGATGTGCAATGTGACATTGTTCTTCTGCTGTGACTGGGTGAATGCATGGATAATCATGATACGAATCGTTACGTTTGCGAACCAAGATCCATTTTCTATCAATTCACTTCCCCTGAGCGTTTCTTATAAAGATGAATTGCTGAAAGGCAATATTTTTGAATACGTTGATCATCTTTAAGTGTCTTGCTTGAGCAGCTTTAGAAATTATTTGCACCTGGTTTGGAATGGGGTGGAGGAGCTGGGGCTCCGACTAGGCTGCCCACAGGTGTTACTGGTCTGAGGTGTTGGAGTCGAAGGTGGTTAAATCGAAGGAGGTGACCAACCTGACCCACCCAATCTCCTCCCCTCCCACAGCCTGGGGACTGACCTGCTCTGGAGACACCCCCTGAAATGTATGGGGGAGGCTGAAGGCATCACTGAGAGCGGGAGTGAATATTCTTATTTCCCATCACGCTGGGAGTGAGTATTCCTATTTCATCAGTTTTTCCTGCCTGAACTGTCTTCAACTTAAAGGCCTTTTATCATGTTTTTTTTTGGGGGGTGTGTTTTCCCCTGTAAGTTTACCTTGGTGAACAGGCAAGCTCACAGCCCCAGACAGCTAACCTTGAACAAGTTTGCACATGGATGAAAAGGTGCAGGAATCAGAGAGGTGGATGTGGCTATGAGGATCAGGCCCGTTTCAGATGCTCTCTCTGGTTTCTTGTGTTATGCTGGGCACATTAGTGCTTTCCTTCCCTTAGCCTGCCCGGTCGGTCTCTCTAGGCTGTCAGATGTGCACAGCAATAGGAATTATTTCGGTAGAGCATCTGGTGCAACTGGGACGCAACATCACAGGGCATCATTAGACACCGTGGTTATGCACAAAATGGCAAAAAAAAAAAAAAAAAAAAAAAAAGAGGATTTTCCCAGTAACATTGAGGCTTCCTGGTGCCGAGGAAAGAGCTGAGAAAGAGTTTGGCTGTAAGTACACACAGCAGTGAAACTGTCACCTCGTGGTACATCCTGAAGAGCAATTTCAGAAACCAAGCACTTCAATTAATACTGCAGGAGTGGGATAAGGCTTTTGAAGATCTCATAGGCAATTAGATGCCTTAACCTCCTATGGTTTTAACCCCAAGTGAAGTACTTGTAGGTTTTTTTTAAAAAAAAAAAACAACAACAACCTCCTGCTCTGATCAGGGAGCCAGAGAGGTAAGGTGCAGTGAGAGCTCTTCGCGGCAGCCCAAGTATGTGTTCTGCAGAAACCAAGTGCTGAGCACAGAGGAAGAGTTTCTCTGGGTGGAGAAAGTCGTGGCTGAGGACAGACCAACATGAAGGAGTTCAGGGCGCTGATTAGAAGGTTCTTAGTCTGCCTTTCATGGAGAACAGCAAAAGGAAAAAAAAAATAATAAAAAATTAAAAACCCTAATAATTAGATGAAGCAAATTAAATTACTGTACGAAAAGAATAATTGCTGGTAGAAGAGTGAAGTGTTGATCTTTATGTTTGTTTTTTTTTTTTGCACGTTGTAGTGATCCTTATAGGCTGTCAGCATTTTAATTAGCTGTGACAGTTTGACAAAAGGAGCAGCTAGGTGTGAAACACATACACTGCTGGAGGGAGGCTCTCTGCACAACAGCGACCCGAACTCAGACCTCGCTGGCTGTGCCCTTTGCTGTGCTCCGCGGAGCAGCCGGAGCTGCAGGCGGGGTTGTCCATCCATTACTGCGTGGTTCGGGCACGGCGAGAGCGCTGCCGCTTGCTGCTGCTCACACTCGCTGTGTGTGACTAAGGAGCTGCCCCTGCCCCTTGCCATGGAAGTTTGTTTTCTTGGTGCAGTGAACCTTGCCTGAAAAACGCTGAGAAATTGCCTTTTTCCAACCTTCTTTCTGGTGGGGAGAGGAAAATCTAAGTTGTAGGATTCTGACACTTCATCTTGTATTATCGGAGACCGGCTGTGACTGTAGCCTGTGACTGAGGTCTTTCCATTACATGGCTTTTCCATTAAATACTTCCTCTGGTGTAAAGTTTCCTAGCTCAGTAGCACTTTGATGCATTTATTATTAATTATTTTATTATCCAGTGTAGTAAAGCCCGTCAAAATAAATTTATTTAGCACAATGAGCACTTTGCAGAAGGGGCTGTTGGGCGTTGGAACGGGCTGCCCAGGGCAGGGGGGGAGTCCCCATCCCTGGGGGGGTTGAAGAGTCGGGCTGAGCCAGCGCTGAGGGATCTGGGGGAGTTGGGAACGGTCAGTGATGGGTTAATGGTTGGACTGGAGGAGCTTCAAGGTCTTTTCCAACGTAGACGATTCTGTGATTCTGTGAGGATATTTCATGTCTTCCTTGATGGTTCCAATAGCAGGATTTCCCTGCTGTCAGGACACAGGTCCCTCTGACACCCTGATGCAGCAGATCCTGACCTATAGTCTCCCAACAGCAGCTGACTATAAGACGACTTGAAACCCACTCCAGAAACAGAACTGAAAATGCTTAAACATTTTCCGTCCCGTTTCAGATTTTGGAAGGCTTGGGGATTTCAGGGTTTTTCAAGATGAGGGCCAAGTCTGTCTTAGTTTTGTTTTGAGAGACAAGTCTTTGCTTTGAGAGTCTACGGAGAAGGACTTGCAGTTACTGGGAGGTGGAAAACCAACTGTGAGCCAGCAGTGTGAGAGCGCAGCCCAGAAAGCCAACCGTGTGCTGGGCTGCACCCAGAGCAGGGTGGGCACAGGGCCGGGGGGGGATTCTCCCCCTCTGCTCCGCTCTGGGAGACCCCCCTGCAGGGCTGGGTCCAGCTCTGGGAGCACCAACATAAGGACACGGACCTGCTTGAGCAGGGCCAGAGCAGGCCACGGAGATGCTCTGGGGGCTGGAGCCCCCCCTGTGAGGACAGGCTGGGAGAGTTGGGGGGTTCAGCTGGAGGAGAGAAGGCTCCGGGGAGAGAGACCTTATTGCACTTTTCGGTACTCAAAGGGAGCTGATCATAAGAAAGATGGGGACTGACTTTTTACTTGGGCCTGTTGCAATAGGACAAATAATAGCGGTTTTAAACTAAAACAGGGTAGATTTAGGCTAGATATAAGGAAGAATTTTTTTATGATGAGGGGGGTGGTAGATGCCCCCTCCCCGGAAACATTCAAGTCCAGGTTGGATGGGGCTCTGAGCAACTTGATCTAGTTTGAATATGTCCCTGCTCATTCTGGGGGGGTTGGACTAGATGACCTTGAAAGGTCCCTTCCAACCCAAACTCTTCTGTGATTCTATGATTTTGTGTGACTCTTGGGAAGCTGCAAAAACCACAGCCAGGCAGATCTTGGCAGAGCTGTGTACTCCGCCTCATGTAACTGCTGTGCTATCCTGGGTTCAGATCCTGACGTAACTCATGAGCAGTGCTGCTGACATTAAATCTACTTCATTGAGGAAATCTTTTCTTCCATGTGATTTATGAAGTAAAACTGGTTTTAGACTCAGAAGAAAAAAAAATAAAAATCTGTATTTCTCAAGAGTAAGTAGGTTGTACATTAATTTGTAGCTCAGCTTGGTCACTACTTTGCAAGCTATTTTAGTGAAGAAGATCTATTCAGAGGGGACTGCATGTTCATTAACATCCTGAAAAGGAATGAGAGGGAAATTCTGTACAGGAAAACTTAATAATTGTACTTGGATGAATGTAATTGAGCTCCATTTCCATAGTGCAGAAATAAAATCTCCCGTGCCTCAAAGGATAGTTGAAGAGTTCAACGAATTCCTCACAACCACATAATAATTTATTATTCATTATTATCCTAGTGGATTTGTAGCACTCGTTCTGCCATAATTTGTCCCCCTCATATCCTCAAGCGTAAACAGTTATTGATGTGCAAAGACTTGAAAAAAAAGTCTTTTGAAAAGAGTGAATTAAACATTACATACCAGTAACATACGATTCAGTGATACTTGTTCCGGAGCAATAAGTGTTGATTTCCCTGCATCAACATACAAACAAGGTGATTCATGACAAAATCAAATGTTCCTGATGTATTCCTCCACTAATAATAATACCTAGAGCAGCATCTGATTTTGTTGCTTAAAAAAAAAAAAAAACCCAGACCAAAGTTGGACAACAGCAGTGGTGTTGGTCCTGTGGTGATGAGCTGGGAGATGCGGTGGGAGCTTTGCCCGTGGGGTTTGAGGTGAGCTGTGTCAGATGTGGAGACCCCTTCACCCTGGGGTGGCCAGGCCAGTGTCACTGAAACCCGCAGAATTTCTCCTCCAGTGCCTCGCAGCTCTCAGCCCGGTCCCCACATCCTTGTAACCGTTTCGGAAACCTGCACGGAGCAGGGAATAGCACCGTACAGCCCAGCACGGGCAAAATCGGAACATAACGTATGTTCGGCAGGATAATCAATAAATGTGTTGTGACGGAGATTGACGTCTTAGCTGATGGTTTTCTCCCTATTGTTGAGAGAATGTTTTGGGAAAAAAAAAAAACAAAACAAAAAATCCTTTTTCTAAAGCTAAGTAGATTCAGCTCTGTAGTTAAAAAAAACCCATGCTCTTTCAACCACATCAGCTTTCAAACAGATTCGGGTTATGCGTTTACCAGGCTCATTTCATTTGTTCAGCACTTTTCTTTACTCGCTATTATAGACTGACTTACAGACTGACTTTTTCATGCTGTCTGCTCCATCCTGGAGAAGGTGGCCTCTTATTGGAGCTGAGCTCATCTCATCTGTCCAAGTATTAATGCTTGGACTGGATGATTTTACAAGGTCTTTTCCAACCTTGATGTTGCTGTGATTGTGTCTGCTTGCACTCTGGTCCATTTAAAACAAGGAATCTTTTACAGTATACGGGCGATTTTGACATATACCATGTGCTAAAGCATGTGAATAACGTGGCTGTGTGATTGGAGAGTATCCAGTAGTGTCAAGGTGTGTAAAATAAATACTGATTGTACTTATATCTACAGCTGTTACCATGAGTAGAGGTGTATATTTTGAGTTATAATTGTTGTCCCTTTGGGAAAAGGAAGCCAGAAATCACAGGCTGTCGTTAGCCTGACGTGACCTCCAAAAGCAATAAAACCAGATTTTTAGATTGCACACACCCCCACACCCTTTTTTGTTTTACTCTTCTGCATGCTCTGTGCATGAGGGTAAATCATACACTTAGCCACGCGGCTTGGGATGGTTTCCTCTCGCTGCAGGGAGAAGGAATCGAGAGAAAGAGTTGAGGTTCACCGCAGCATCTTCAGGTGAACTCATTTGCGACAGCGGAATGCTGCGTTTGGAAAGATGCTGTGTGTTTAACCGTGCTGTACAACCCAAGGGATTTCCTGTTCTGGGCACGTTTCTTTGGATCTGGGAGGGGACGTGGCCATGTGGGTCGAGCAGAGTATTGGTGACGATCTCCTCTGTGCACAGACCCAATCCTACTGCCCTGTAGTTATGAAGGTCTTGCAGAGAGTTTTTCTTCCTCGTGTCTGCCTGGCTGGACTGGTCTGGTATACAAAGGAGGAGAAAACAGGCAGCCGAAGGAAATTGCTGTTGGATGGGCACTAAGAGGGTGGCGAGATTTGGGTGGGAGCTCAGGTTCTTGATTTCTACCATGCACTTGCTCTGGCTGCAGAGGAGTGTGCCCGTGAGCCTGCAGTTTCCATACACCCAGTTTTAGCTGCTGTGCTACTGAGCTTACGGTTTCACATAACTCTCCTGGAAGAACTAGGTCGGGCTTTGGATCCCTTCGTTGAGCGCTGGCGGTTTGCTCAGACTGAAACTTGACACGTAACTTTCAACTTCTGAAGGTCATCTCTCTTCCTTCCTGCCGTTAAAACGTGGTTGAGCCCTTTAGAAAAACAGGAGTGGTTTATAATCGTAGAACGTTATTGGAACGGTGATATTTCAAAATAAACTCCACCCAGTTTATCAGAAATCAAAACAACTTCTAAAAATCTTAAGGTGTACTTTACAGGCATTATGCTTCTGTTTTCTGCTGCCTTTTTAGATAACGTTAAATGGTGCAGAGGAACCCAGCGTGTGGTTTAGGGAAGGAGAAGACCGATTTCTTCTGATGTGATTAAAAGCTACCACGGTGGCGCTTTTTGACTGTTGGTTCTGTTCCCGAACACGACAGATAAAACAAAAGGGAGAGCTGCAGCGCCTGTCACAGGCTTTACCTCAGAACTTTTTGCAGTGACCCATCCTTCTCACATCCCAAACCTCTCCCCTATAGGTTTGAGTTTAACTGGAAAGACTGCAAAATCTATTTCTAGAAGAACACTAGCAGTAAAAGTTAGAGTAGAAAGAAACCTGATCATCTTTTATTTTATTTTTTTATTTTTTTAATTTAGAAGTGAATTTTAAACCAGTGGCTGAGTTAGAATCCACATCACTTGCAAGCTGTTTCAGACTGCTTGAGATGATAACTTTTTATCTAATTGAATTGTTTTCTGTCAATTAAAAAAAAGTAGGTTTGGGTTGGTGGTTTTGGTTTGGGTTTTTTTTTTGAAGATTCAAAGAGTGAGAATGTGTTGAATTCAAGAAAATTTTTATGAGGAAAGTTTTGGGGTTTGTCTTAATTTCCCATTTCATTTCAGTGAGCCCAAACTGGCTCGTACCATCTCTTCACTGGTCTAATTAATTCTGTGGGTTTTGATACCTACAGCGTATTTCCTTCCTTTTCTACATCTTCCTGAGCCACAATAGACCTTCTCAAACTACCCCATCTTCCGCTGCTCTGAAGTTAAATCATTAAATAAAGATCATAAACATAAAAGTAACTCCCTTGATTCCCTCATTAACGGTGTCCTCTGGCTTCCCCAAATCTCTTTCGGTGCACAAAACGAGGGAGCGAGACAGCACTACAGCTTGCTTTTTCCCCAAGCCCCGAGGAAAGGCGCGGGGAAGGAAATCCGTGCCTTGCATCTCCATACAAGCCCTTTTTTTGGACCGTCACCTCGTAGCTCTGCAGGACGCATGGCCACGCGCATAAAAACCCACGGCACATGGTTAGGCGCAGCCCGGGAGTGATGAGTCCCGTCCCCGGCACAGCGCATCTTCGGCAAGCACAGCACCAACTTCATTCTTGTTGCTGCTGCTGCTCCGGGCCCTGGAAGCCGGCCAGGAAAATATCACCTTGAAGTGGTTTGTAAACCCTGGTAGGAGGCTCCTGTAGAGAAAAACTGTTGGCTCCAAACCGGATCTTGCATGGAGCCTCTGTGCGTAGCTTGGTACGAGCAAGGTAGCAGGAGGCTGAGCAGAGTTGGACTGGTTTTCAAGGGCAAGGAAGGCAAAAGAATGGTGCTCTTGATGGGTGAACCCAACTTTGTGTGATCAGGAGTTCTTTCTTGGCAAGGCTAGGAGTGGTGTTCTTTTAAAACACCAGTGAGAGATTGTAGGGAAACTCTTAGGGGAAAGATGGGTCTCAGAGCCCACCTCCACCCTTGGCCCCTGAATTCCGAGGAGCGTATCTGTGTCCCAGCATAATTCCTCCTGATCTTGACTAAAAGCCCTGAACACCCTTTGGCGAAATTCCAGCTGGGGACAGCTTTTGTTTTGTCCCTAGGGTGATAAACTTGTGTGAAACCACCAGAGAGGTCTGATCACCCCCTTTCTTCCCATCTTCTGGTCTCCCTAAACTCAGGGATTTGAGTGGTTCTGCCTCTTTATGGTTCTAATCTCAATTTATCCTAAAAACATGTAATTCGCACCAGACTAGAGGAAAACATTTTGCTAAGGATTGAGCTATCTAGGGAGGGGGCTGTTTGTTGAAGTTAACTCCTGATGATTTATTTTATTTTATTTTATTTTATTTTATTTTATTTTATTTTATTTTATTTTATTTTATTTTATTTTATTTTATTTTATTTTATTTTATTTTATTTTATTTTATTTTATTTTATTTTATTTTATTTAAAATGATATCTAATTAACAGATATTTGGCAAAGGATGTCTTTCTACACACATTTGCCTGAACAGAGCCCTCCCAACACTTCAAGCAAACCCGGACAGGTTAATAATTGTATTCAGGGAAAAAATGTTTTCTCTGCTGCATAAGGGTTATGTATTGGGGCATCAGATCCCCTCCTACCACATTTCCTCTGCCAGCACGCTGGGCCAGTGCCTGCTTTATGTGCTTCGCACCCTGGGGACACCTTTCCCCAGCAGCCAAGCCTGGAATGATTTGCAGTCGAGCGAGTCTTGCTGCAGCATCCTCTCTATGCACAGAGGTAAGTTGCAGGATTTATCTGTGTAGTTTCTCCATGTCCCATTGTTCTTCCCACGTACAGCAGAATAATTACATCCTGGCACAAAAATTGAACAGAACCAGAGCTTTTGTCCTTATCTCCCCCTGCCTCCCTGTTTGTTCTCTTCCTACTCAGTCGTGTTTGAAACAGGAGTTTTTCCTTAAACATTTCAAAAACCTCCCTATCTCCTCCCCTCGTTTTTAATTTTTTTTTTCTAAACATTATTTAAAAAGAATCCCCACAAATTGATTTTTCTTCCCCAGAAAAATCTCCAGATTTGAAAGAGAGGTCCATTTTGAAGAAAGGAAAAAAAGAAGGAGGTCTCAGGTGTTTGAAATTTCTGTTTGGATCTGCTTTTGGTGCCTGCAGTGCTCTCCCAAGATTTAGGGCAACATTTAGCCCTGAGGTAGCAATTAAAGATGGAAACTTTAAGTGGCATTAAACTCAGTTCCCAGGGAAAGCCTCACTCTGTTCTTTGACTAGTTCCCCATATTATTGGACAAGACATTTCGCAAACCCCATTATTCTGGGTTGTTTTTACACTGGTTGTATGACTCTTTGCTAAATTCACTACAGTATTGCTCATTCAACATGTATTGGATTTTTTTTTTTTCTCTAAGAAACATTCTTCTCTCACTGTCAAACATCTAGTCATTGTAGTGAGTGAGTAGGGGAAATTTTTACTGAATTCTGTGCAAAGCAATATGCAAGCCCCTCTTCTAAAAAATCACCTTTCCAGCAGATGATCTGATACCTCAATCACTTTATAAACAGGAAAATAAGAGTCAGTTGTTCCCTAAGAAGAAATCTGGGATATCTTGAGCCTCACGGCAGTCCGTGGAAAAAAAAAAAAAAGGCATTGACAGGTTCTGGAGGAGGTAGCACTAAATGAGGGAGATATTTAAGTCAATAACTTGAGTGAGACAAAAAAAAAAAAAGCATAAAGCATATTCTCTGTGTGCTGTGCGTAGGTCATTTACCTCTCAGTGATCCTGTTATTAATGTTCTTGTTAAGGAGGACCAGAAAATCTGGTAGATTCTGCTGGGATTGGCTCAGCTAGAGTCATCAGATGATGTGCAGTGTACACTGTGGAGCAGAGGCGGCCTGTACCTAATGTGCATTTTGTTTAGTTCCCAAAGAAGCCCCGGGTAGTTGAGTTTTAATGTCCACGGATGTCAGAGGAGGAAGAAAAGAAAAAGAAAAGAAGTGAAAAAAAAAAAAGAGGAATAAAAGAGGAAGAAAAGGAAAAGAAGGAGAAAAAAAAAAAGAAAATGAAAAGGAAAATATAAAATAAAAAGAAAAATTCCCCCTCCCATAGATGATAAGATCCTACCAAGGGCTTTGTGTGACGGCACTGAATAAGTGCACGTGCCCATGAATAGTCGGGGGGGCTGTTGGAAACGTGCTGCAGATCTCGGTCTGCACTGCTCTGGTGCTTTGCGCGAGGATTCAGACACCACCTTTGCATTTATTTCAGCCACTGTCCGAGCAGTGGCAGAGCCTGTAACACTGATTTCCCCCCCACCCCAGACTTCAGAATGGTTTTCAAAGTCTTTCCATCATTTCTAGCCTGTCTTTCCTCCTCACCACTCAACCTATTCCTTGGTTAGGCTTAGTCTAAAATGCTGAGGACAGAGTTTTTACGAAGAACGCTGCAGTTCTGCCTCTTGTTTTGTTTCCTTTCATCACTGCACTTTAAATTGTGTATGCACGGAGTAGAAATGTCATCTTCTAGTAGTTTTTGAGCATAGACAAAGCTTTAGTGCCATATACTTAAGCTTGCTTTCAGCTGAGTGGGTTAAATAAAACGTACCCAGAATTTACATCCTCACCCAAAGCAAGCCTTTCAGAGCTGTTTGTGAAAGCCACGACGTGTTCTGTGTTCTCTGGTTCTACGAACATCTCGATTTTCTGAAATAGATATATCAAAGGAACGCGTCTCTCCTTACGTGAGTTCTGACCTGGCTGAAATCAGCAGCCTGAAGGTTCAACCGCTGGACAGCTTGTGAAACAATTTATACCTGTACCTGCAGCCTTCTGCTTTCCAGAGAAAAGGAGGCTGGGCAGAGCTTCATAACCACCCCGAGTTTTTTAGACGTTTATCCAGAAAGAAGCCTTTGGAATTAATCAGCTGCTATTTGGGGTATGGTAGAGACTCCTGCTCTGTAAAATG
>NW_020799106.1:2393058-2441520 GCF_003259725.1 Athene cunicularia
CTGGAGAAGTGAGTTTATATTGCTTACGTTGCTCTGAGTTATTTGCTTGACATTGATGCTGAGTTTTTCTGCATCACCGTAGTGAGGGATCACAGGAAGTTTCTTCACGTTTTAATATCTCTGAACTTCTGAAATACGTTACGACCTGTGTGCTTCTCCTGAGAAGCCCTGGAAAGCAGCAGAAGTGGTTTCAAAGGCAGGAGGAGAGTTTAAAGTACCAGTGTTAAAAAAAAAAAAAAAAAGAAAGAAAAAAAGCAATCTCTGTAACCCGTTTTACGACTTAAGAGTTATGCAAAGCTGCATCTTACCTTGGCCTCACGCCCCAGACTGCATGTCCGTAAAGCACTGCTACCCTCCTCTGACACATTTTATGGCATACTTCAGCTTTGAGGAGAATAAACGAGTTGTTAAAATGCTTCTGCAAGTCCCGTGGTCTGTCCCATCAACCTATGGACAAGCGGACCTACGAGACTGTCTCGTGTATACGCAGGATGAGAAGCCTCGGCGGCTTCTATGCTTGACGGGGTTTGTGCTAGGAGGAAGGCTAGGAGTAAGGTGCACTTACGATTCCCAGTTATGATGCTGCACAGCCGTACAGGAAACACGTTCCTCACTACCTGTGATGTAGTTACCCAGGTGATCGCGTGTAACTGACGTTACGGAGCCTTATGAAAGTGCTACGCCGCCGGGTGCGGAGTCTAATCCTTAGTAGCAGCAGTTGTACCGCAACAACTTGCACCTTCTTGGAAGGGGTGCTTGTAAAAGATGAGATCATCGGCTTTGAGAAAGGTAAAAACAGGGTCTACATCATAATTTATGCAAATAACGATGACTAACCAATCTTCCACATTCTTTGTGGGTTGTGGTGTCTTAATTTTGAGTACCTAAAGCTGAGCTCCCTCAGTGGTTATATATGTTTGTAGTTTTACGCATACACAACCTTAGAGGAGACTCTAGGTGGTGCAGAACGCCGGAGCCCGGGCAGGAGACGGGCGACAAGCCGTGAGGAGAGCAATCGGCTGTAGCCGTTCCCCTAAAACAACCCTTGAGACGCCTCGTCCTGCCCCCCTGTCCTCAGAGGTCTGCGGGTGGGAACCTCCCACATCGCTTCTGCGCTTTTACATCTGATCCCAGATGGATCCCACGTTGCAGGGAGGAGGAGGAGGAGGAGGAGGGAAAATGAAAAGATAATGAGCAGAGGATCTCAAAAGGAAGCTACCTTTTATCTGTAAAGGGCTTGATCCTCGTGCACTGACATGTTCCTTGCAGCGCAAAGGAAGAACTGATGTGTGAATTGGGGCAATTTATGCACGTTTAAAGAACTTTATGATTCCGTAATTAGATGGGCATCTCTACAGAAACTACGTGTCAGCAGCTTATATAGAAGAGACGAGGAAGCTGATATCTTTTATGTTGTTCGCTCTACGTCTCCTTTAGATCCAACACACAGTCCAGCTAAATGTTTCTTTAGATTTTGTTCCCATAAGAGGCTCTTACTACAACAGCATCCTATTAAGAGGGCCTTTTTTATTATTATTTTGAGGTGTTTATGTTCACTGGGATAATGCAATTCTATAAAAAGAACGCTTTCCTCTTTGTTTTTCAAACAGTTTTCTGCTTTTAATGAAATAGTTTTTAAATAGTTTCTTGCTTGGAAAAAAAAAAAAAAAAAAAGGCAAAATACAGCTGCTACTGGCATCTGATTAATGCTTGCTATTTCATGATAACCGTAATTAAATTCAGCTAATTCTCCACTGCAATATTTATGGAAAACAAGGACCAGAAGCTGTTAGTTCAGTGTTTGTACTGGAGAGTACAAGAGCACAGGAATAACAGTGGAAAGCTGTAGGGCAGGGGCCTGGGGTGGCCCGCAGGGAGCCCAGAGCTTTCCCTTTGCATCGTACTGGGTGATGCGGAGCTGGTGTTTGCTCACCCCCCTCCCTCATAACGTCGTCTTTTTGCCTCCGTTTCTTTTCTTCTGCTCTGAAGGATGTGCCAGCAAAGCAGTCTTGGAGTTTTGAACTTCGAAGTGTTGTTTCAAGCTGTCCTGGGGGGGTGCCCCTCTGACTGGGCAGCCCTTAGGGGGATTTAGAGACACTTTTGGCTTCAGTTGAAGATTTAAGGGAAGAACAGAGAAACAGCATTTCCCTGGAGACTAACAGATGTGGTGGCAGTTCCTGGATAGGTTGGTGGTTACAGCAGAGCCACTGCTCTCAGCTTGTTACACGGGCATGAAGCGATGACAAGAATGTCTCCAAAACTGGTTTCTGGTGTGGTGTTTTTTTTTTTTTTCTCCTCCTATGTGGCTGTGCCTGTCCAATCTGATCGTAGGAATTCCTGCAACACCTTTTAAAATCATTACCTAAACCTCAGTGTTTTACTCCTCAGTAGGCAACTGTTCCGTTAAAACCAAATTTTTGCATTATTTGCCCCCAAAACACTGTCACGGTCTGCACAGTGGCAGGCAGGTGATCCTCCACGGTACCATGGCCGGAGGAGGGAGAGGCTGGCTGCAGGCAGATGCTGAAAAGTGCTCGTACCCCACAACTGCCTCACCTTGGGTTTACTAACGTGTTTGTTGGAGTGAGCACTGACTACGTGTAGCGTATCCTGAGCATGAAGCCAGAGTCTGTTGCTCAGAGAACAAACAATTGCAATATGCTGTTGGGACAGGGGAATGGAGCATTAACCTTGCCAACACCCGTGGGGGTAAATTTAAACATTTAAACTCTCCCCGCCATCAGCTGCTGTGTGTAAATACTAGCGATACATCTCCCACGCTCAGAGCTCCAGGGTGGGATTTGTGAGCAAGCCTTTGAGCTGCTCTTAACTCAGAGTGCAACTTCTGCCTGTTGTATGAGCGATGGATGCGTGCCTGGGTTTGGACTGGGAGGACACGTAGATTTTGAGGCATGTGCCAGAGCTGCCTACCGTAAAATATCAACTAGAGTGTGCCCATAAGTACTCAGAGGAACACAATGTTCTGGTTACGTACTGGGTGAGCATCTTATCGGGCAGCAGGAGAGATGCCAGGGCATGTGGTGGCTTGAGCGTTAGAGGTGATAGAGGCTGCGTGGTCTGGAAAGGCTCCCGAAGGCTGTCTTCCAGGTACCAAATCTTCCTCATTGTTTCACTGAAGATGGCTCAGTGGTTCAAATGTTACTTCAGCCTTGGCGACATCTTGGTTAAATTTCAGCTTTGCGGTAGATTCGTGGGTACTAGTTACCCCGATGTAACGTGGGGATTAAGGTAAACCTGTTAGAAGCCTTTCACTGGGCTATTTCCTCATCCAGACAAAAACATCCTTTCTAGAGGAGAAAAAAAATAAAACAAAACAACCCCACCGCCAAATATTTTTGATAAGCCTGACAGATTTAGAATAGAATATTTCAAATTTTAGTTTCAGCACTAGATGCTTTTTTTTTTTTTTTTTTTTTTTTTTTTTTTTTTTTTTTTTTTTTTCCAGTGTCCTACTTTCTCAGGCTTTTTTATGATGTTATTGTGTGCAACTAAGAGAGAAGAGCTTGCTTGTCTTCTTGAAGTTTATTTAGAGCTTTTCATTGACTAATGCCTTTTGTCACAAGTGACAGTGAAAGACCTGCTTCGGTAATAGAGATCAATGGAGATGAAGGTGACATTTCGGAGCAGTGTTTTAAAACCACCGCTTTGCTATTTATCTGACCGTAGCACCCAGGGACACTGGCGTTGATGTCTAAGAGCATCATGACCCTGTAACTTCTGCCCCTGCCCTCCTCCTCCTCAATTTTCCTTTTTCTGTCATTCTTCTCCATGCTCTTCCAGTTTCTTCTTGCCCCTTCTAGAAAGCTCTTTGTTGGTCTCTGGTCCTGTGAGTTTATTATCAACAACCTTCTGGTGCTGCCAGTGGAATTAAGCACCTGTTGGCTGAAGTGGGGCTTTATCAGCAACCGATTGGTGATTTGCTTCCCCTGGGTACCTGCACCACTTGATTCTCTGAGCCTTTAGTGGTAGGGAGGTCCAAGGGCACCAAGGGTGTCACTTCCTTCTGTTCCGTACTGAGAAAAGTCTGCTGCTGGCACCGAGCAAATTAAGGAAGTGCGATTTCATGCTCCTGCGCTCTCTGCAAATGCAAACGCACTAAAGATACTTGTGAAAAGTGGTAAAGTGATAGACAGTGAAGGACTTAAGGCGCCTTTTCACTTGGAGAAGAGGTACAGCAGAAGCCAGTTGTCATCCGACGTTATCCACTGGAGCCATCAGCTTTGAGTACTCAGTATAGTTCAATTCCCAAACACATTCAGGGTTGAAGCCGTATCTTCTTTTCTGAGAAATCCAGGAAGGTTGAAGCTGTTTTCAGCTCTGCGGTGATCTGAGACCAGCCTATACTCAAACAAGTTTAGACTGCCAAATTAAAGCACTACCAGTGTTGACTGGATTTGAGTAAATATTTACTGCCTTGCATCCAATTACTCTTCTCTCTCCACACATAAGCTTTACCATCTGTGTCCAGAAGTGTTGACTTTTGTGGTCTGTTTGCTCGACATCCTCCACACTTAATTCTAGACTAAGAAGGTCAATTCAGCTAGCTCACAATGCGATTACATCAAAAAAAACACGATCTCAGTAACTTCTGGACATAAATGAAATGAAAACATATTAATAACCTACCACATGTTCTGCCCAGTCGTCTCGCACGATGTCACAGCAATGCGCTGAGTACAGACCAAGCAAAAGAAAGACAGATCGTTTTCCCCAGATTCGCTCAGTTAATGGAGGAGAATCCACCCTGGTCTAAGCTTGCTCCAGCAGTCTCTCAGAAATATTAATGTCTCAAGCTCTCATGCCTTTAATAAAGTAAAAGATAATGTATTTCAGCGGAAAACAATTTCTCCTCTTCTGGCACTTGGTGCAGCTGATAGCTACAGAACTGGTTTGAAGCAGCACATGCTGAGCTAATTATATTTCTTCTAAACACTGTTGATTTCTTGATTGCTAATGTGGTATTTGAGAGTCAGTGATTCTTAAATGTCAGCTTAAGAATCCATCTTTACCAGTCTGAATCCCCTAAACTCAGGTCTTGTTTTACCAGTATTCCCAGTAAAGAATTACTTCCTAGTGCTTGTCTGGCAAGTGAGACAAATAACAATTTCCAAAGACTGGTGGGATTTTTTTGGTTTTGTTGTTTTTTTTTTTTTCTGCACCACATTTAATTGGTGGGAGCATGGAGACACAAACATTTTCATTAATGCTTCATTATTAATCAGTGAAAGATGGATGCAGCACTTGAGGGAACAACTGACTGGTGAATTCCCTAAACAATTTACTGTAGCTTCCTTCAAAGCAGCGGCTCTTTGAAAAGATGGACAGCCCTATTAGTGTGAATGTTGCAACAGCACAGAGACAGCGAGCTCCCCCTTTAACGTGTTCTTGATGAAAAGGGGAAAAAAAAAAAAATCCCAATAACTGGATAACTCTAAAGTGTTTGGAAAACAAATGCAAATGTGGCTCTTAACTCCTAAACTCGCTTTAGGCGTGCGGCTGAACGGGGTGCAGGGTCTCAAGCAGGGCCTGAGAGGTGCAGAGCAATATTTGTGTGGGAAAAGGGGAGGGAGTGAAAATGGGTCCCTGATTGCTGGGTACACGAAAAAAAGTCTTGAAAAGAAATCTGGGTATGTAAATTGTTTTTCAGTCCTTGCTATAAATCTGCCTATTTGGGAGTCTGTAAGGACTGATTGTGGGAACAGTGTATGAATTCAGGTGCTCTTGTAAGCAGAACTTTTTTGATTTTTTTAGAAACTTTTCAGTTTCTAAAACACTGTGATTATGTACAGAAATCTTTTTTTCACTGTGGGGTAGTCTCTACCCATGGAGAAGTCTAGGGGCGGGACTGTATTTCTGTTTCTTCTTCAAAATCATGAAGGATATCAAATCTCTCAATAAAGAAGTAATTTAAAAAAAAATAGCTGTGAGAAATAATATTCTTAATCTTAAATTTAGCCTGTTGCTTTTTTTTTTTTTTTTTCCCCACTAAATTTAGCCTAAATAAGGAAAGTTTCCTCTTGAACTCTAGTAGTATAAGCCCTGAATGTCCAAGCCAGTGACAAGAAATAGCAGGCATCCCTAAATTTAGATCTCACTACTCTTTTTCTTGTGATACTGCACCCTAGGAAGTCTCCACATGGCGTAGATCTGCAGCTGCAGTTGATCATATTTTTATTCATGTTTATGCAGCAATATAAATACATGTGGGGTTGTTTTGTTTTGTTTTGTTTTGTTTTAAAGCAAGTCAATGCACACAACCTTCTTCCTGGTGTAAATCTGTCAGGAGTCCTCAGGAGACCTCGACTCACAAGGCTCCAAGTCTAAGTCGATTATAGTGAAAGTTTCATAAACTGACTGGAGTGACTAACTCTACTGATGTCTGTGGAAGTGGTAACTGAGATAAGTGTCTGTATGAAGTACCTTTATCTATTAACTTCCCTTTCTCCTTTTCTTTTTCTCTTTCTTTCCTTTTTTTTTTTTTTTCCACCTAAAATTTTTGTACATATACAAAATCTCAAGCATCCCATAAAATCTATTTTTTGCATATTAAACACAAACAGCAACAGCTGGAGAGTGTAAAAGCTACATGAAAATAGGGAAAAAGGTAAAAAACATTTACACATGGCAAGAAGATCTTTGGAAGTTGTGTCTCGTGTGAAAGTTACAGCATCATCATTCTTTCTGGGCGAGTCATATTCGGTTATTTTGCTTCTCAGAACAACTGTTGAAATCTTCCGATGCGTGCCGTGTAACAATTTTGTTCATATTTCTCTTACTTTAGTTTTTCTGGCCACGCACTGTACATTTGTGAAACAAAGCTCTCAGACCCTGAAAATAAATTTCTTCCTTTTCTTTTGATTCTATTTGTGGGAATGGAAGATTTATACGCATTGAAGAAACATAGGCTGAAAGAGCCATTAAATAAAATTCACAAAGTGCCATCACTCTTTAAAACCTGTGGGTACTATATTTAATGGACTAGCCAAGAAAATGAAGGGACAAATAATAAGCAAACGCTTTTAGATGGAATCTACTTCTAAATATTACCTTTCATATGAAGAAGAATTTTCTGAATCATCTCCTTCATACAGAGGTTTAACCATGAGACAGTGGTACAAACCCACAAGTTAAAATAGCCTCTAGCTCTCTGTGTATAATTAGAAATATTAAAACTTATCAGGCCATGAGACAATGACAATCAAGATGGTTACAGCCAAGAAAAATCAAACACCGTTGTCTTATTAATAAGATTTTCTTTTAAACCGTATTGATTTTCTGTAGTTACGTTATTTTCTCTGTGGCCAAACAGACAATGAGAAATAGAGAAACTTCATCCTCGTCTCAAGGAGTGTCCAGTTGTGGGTGCTAGGTCCTACAGCGGCTCACAGACAGAACTGACCCGTCGGGTTGAATTACTCGCTGTGTGAAGGAGTTGTTCCCCGCCAGGTGAAGTCTCTGGGACAGGGGGGGATGCAGCCGCTCCCCTGCCCACCGCCAGCCCCGGGGACAAGGAGAGAGGAAGGTGTGCCTCAGGCCGTCTCTCCTACTGCAGATTAACGGCCACCTTCACCCCGTTTTAATGCTCTCCAGGAGGAGTTAGGTCCCGTTTCCAAGGGTTCCCTACCCTGCTCTCACGTTGTCTCAGCATCTCAGACACCAAACGGTCTGTGGAAGGGAAGCGCCAGGGCTGGTGCACTGCTGCTTGTGCGTTGGCTTGTGAAGAATTTTCATTTCTTCTTGCCTGGTGGGAGGCTTGCCATAGCCAACTTCATCTGAAACCAAAATCTTGCAGAGTCCGTCGACGCCTCAGTGCCGCTTCTTTGTTCAACAAAGCCTTAACCCCCCCACCATTGATTGCTCTCTATATTTATCTATCATAAATGTTGTGTGTGTGTGTCCCCGTCTCCAGGACCAAAGTCTGTTGGGCCAAGGTAATTTCCTCTAGTGAATTTTTAATCAAAACCTCTTAGGGATATATAAAATGATCATGGGAAGATGAGGTGGCCTGAGCTCCTTGTTCCCTTGGCACCCCTGTTGGGCCCAGGCTGTCTTACCCCTCAACAGCTGCTTTCCTTTGCATGCTCACGTGGTCTAAAATCAAGGAGGACTCAGGTCTCAAGTACCTTTATTAGTGTTAAATTGGATCATTTAAACTGTTAGCCTAACATACTTAATTTGGCATTTGTGTTTTCCTAAGAGCAAGGGTTTGGTTTCATTTGTTTCATTTCACTCTGCACCCAGCTGTCTGTAATTCTACTCTTAATTTCTGTGGGTTTTTTTTTTGTTTGTTTTTTTTTTTTTTATGGTGACTTAGATAAATATTACTAAATTACGGAGATTTTATAAAAGCCAAGCAGGTAATGCCATTAACCTCAGCCAGTCAAAAGTAATCCTATTAATTTCCAGTCAAATTTCCACAATGAACATGCAGTCAAACTCACAAAAGTTAACCACTTCACCGCAGATCAGTAAATCACGTACCGAATACTTCCCTTCATCCGTTGTTATAAGGGCATGTCACCACGGGGCTGTCAACAGCCAGTGGATGGTTCCGGTCTGAGCTTCACCTTAAGGACAGCGGTGGGTTTTAACACCAGTAACTACCCATATAAATACACAGTCAGATTTGCACTGCTTGGCTCTGGCCATAGGAATGGTTTCTCCAAAGACCTCAAAGTCCATTTAAATACAAATTGCTTTTTTTTTTTTTTTTTTTTTTTTTTTTTTTTTTTTTTTACATTTTTTTTTTTTTTTCTACACTTTGCATCATTTCTGTTCTGAAAAACACAAGATTGATCAAGCTACACCTGCTCTTCTTAAGACTCTAGTAAAGCTATTGGATTAGGAAATTGAATCAGTACAAAGAATTTCCATATGGAGATTTCTATTAATAACTTTGCCTTTTCATTAAACTGGGATAACTCTTAAAGCCTCAGAAATATCGATGAACTGAAGAGCTGAAAGAGCGGTTGGCTGGCAATTTCTTCTTTGTAGGGGTTTTCTAGGGGCGCTTCCTTCCTTCTCTGGTTGAGTTCGGGCTGATGAATCCTGGCTCTTGTACGATGATTGGATCCAAGTGGCTCCTGCCAGAGCCTTTGAATGATACAGTCCCCTACAAATTTGGCAAGTTTTGTTTCTTTAAGGCTCTCTTAGGGCTTAACATTTCTTAGCGTAATTGGGAAGAATCACAGCTGATGTTCATAACGGAGCGATTGTCTCTCCAAGCCCCCAGATCCCTGCATGGTAGCTCAATGCATCAAGTGACCTTCATCTCTGGATGAAAAATGTGGAATAGTTCGCCTAAAGAGAGGTATGTCTGAAAAATGTTCCAAATGCTCCAAATTCCCAATCTAGGCAATTAGTGCCTCTTTTCAACGGGAGTCCACTCCTGGGTAGTTCACAATTTATGTCTGTGAGAAGCTCTCTTCTGTCTCCTACAGAACCAGCCCTTATAGAGGGGTTGAGGTTGCAGGCAGCGGTTCCTGCTCTCTCCAGCTTTTTTTCCCTCTGCTCCTAGCAATAAGCAGTTCAGCCCCGACTTTGATCAGGACTGTTTACATCTCCAGCATCACTGAAGAAACACAGGAGGATGGAAAATACCTGGTAAAAAATAAATGTATTGTGGAAGGGAACAAGAGAATTGACAGAAAGAAAATAAATGTACAAGGGAGGAGGTGGAGGAAGAGGAATGAAAGCACGTGAGAGGATAAAAACGGACATAAAGAATAAAGGGGGAAAAAAAAAAAAGAGTGAGGAAAAAACAGACAAAAGGAGAAAAGGAAGCATGTGCTGGTCATGGGTATGAGCCACCCAGAAACTGTTTGTTAGACTTCAGCAGAGAAAAACACATGGGAAATAGTGACGCAGGACTCCATCCTGTTTATGACACAGATTATCAATGCCCAGATTGTTTCTTACAATCTTTTCCAGCAAGAATATATTTTCCTTTTGTCTGTATTACGCCTCTATCTTCTACGTCTTCTATTATTATTCTTGTGGTAAGCACTGTTAGTTGAAGTCGCTGCTGTGTTTTCATTATGAACGTGATTTTTTTATCTCCCTCTGATTCCTATTAAATACGCCAAAGTGTAGCTACTACTAGTAGTGATGTGGTACTTGTTTAATTGTTGGGAGTAACCCAACCCAATCTGCTTAAGAGTTATGCATGCGCAAAGGCCTCTAAAATATCCCTGTAGGATGGGAGTTACAAGGAATAGTTATAAGTAAAGTTTCAATATATTTACGTAGACGAGGGTAGCGCAGTACTTTCAAGGTACAATACGATTCATTTAAAGCAAACCAACTCTTAAATAAATCTTTCCTTTCAGTACACAGAGCTAAATGTACAAACCTCTGCAAAACTCCTTCTCTTTTCACAACCTATAAGTCACGTGGAATGTCTCTGAATTATACGGCTTCCATCATGCCCGGAATCACGTTATTGGAGCCTTGCCTCATCGTAGCCATTATCTAGCATCCGTCTTATCTTTTGCTGTGCTGGAAAAAAAAACAACCAACCTGCGCACTTGAATTCAGAAATTATTTTATCCACAGAGAAGTGAGTAGCTCCAAGAAATGTCCCTGTTCTCAGCCATTCCTCTTGCATTTAACCTACACAGTTCTTCCTCTTCTGGGGGGGTGTAAAATACTTGTTTTCCTTACAGCAGATATGCGTCAAAAATAAATCCAAATGTGCTTTGTCTGTTCAACTGGGAAAACCCTGGGGCTCAGGGTAAGCTACTCACTGAGGTCACCTTTGGTCTCCATCCTCCCCTGGCTGATTTTGGAGGTGTCCTAGCACGACGGCTGCACCTTCACTGCCAAGGCAGAGAGCTCTCCCGGGCCACCCCACGGCAGCAGGACCTGCTCAGAGCATCCCCTCGGAGCACTTTCCGACAGGTTTGTCCTCAGCTGGCTGTAGGGGTGTCCACGTGCCCATCGACAATGCGGCCCGATGTCTGTCTGTCACTGAATTTCTCTCCCTGTTGCCCCGATTTCCACATAGGTGCTTTCACTCTCTGATTCTGCATGGTGACCCTCAACCGAGTTTCCAGTTTTCTTTCCTCTTTTCCTCCAGAGGCCATGGCCATCTTTCTAAAAACTCTATTTGGGGATATATTTCCACTTGGGTTTACCTACATTTTGTTATTTTTGGTGATAGCTTTATGGCATTTGGCAAACAGAAGGGGGAGATATGTCTTAAATCTGCTACTATCTTATCTGGACTCTAGAGATTTATATTCTGTTGAACCCTTGCAAAAAATTACAAGGTGTATAGACTAAGGAACCGATGGACCTTTAAACCTGAGAAATAGATTTGTTCATAACATGCAAAGGTGATGGGAGGAGACACAAACAGGTTCTAAACTGTCAACTGGAAAAAAAAAAAATCCCCATCAATTCACCGCCTTCTGATTTTCATAGAAGTTCAGAATCTTACCTTTGGGTTTATTTCAAGCGTTTTGGTTTGCTTACTTATTTTTCTGCTTCAGTTAATTTAATCTTAATAAACTTTTTGGCTATTCTATGTTCCTAGTTATATACATAGAATCCATGTACTTTATTCCTCACAGATTTATGAGTGTTCTGAAACTCACATATTTAAATGAGAGTAAAATCTGTCTGTCTAACGCCATTGGAACTGTCAGTGGCTTAATTAAATCTTGTGGCTCCTGATACAACTGTGGAAAAGCATGAGAGCCTGACTTGTAGGAGCTCTCAGCAAATGAGAAGGTGCACAGGATCAGAAAGGCTTGGCCTAGCGCTGTCTCTCACTTGGTGATAGGACTGAGCTCATTTATTTCTTGCTTTATGTGCTCTTGGTTTTGCTTTTGTTAGAGCTTTCAGGGTCCCTGCCTGACTTCGGGCTTCCCATTGCTCCAAGCCCCAAGCAAACCTCCAGGCATACGTGCCTCATCTAAAGAGACAAGGTTGGGAAGAATTGCTATTACACCTGAGTTGGAAAGACAAGGCAAGGGAAATTAAATCTGTTGTTTAAGGTATTATTTGGCTCTTAGTTTTACCTGAGGTTGGTAGATGAAGTCCAGGGCAGAGAAGGGCGATGAGAAGTAGAAAACCTGATCGTTTTTAATTAATTTGAGATTTCTGGTTTGGGCTGTCCCCAAGGGACTTCTGTGGCAGTAGTATGAGGGCTCTTGTGTCGCACCCGTGGCTTGGTGACATCCAGGTCTCATCTGTTGGCCCTCAGGGGTATACGGTTTGCTATGGTTGATATCATTAAGTTTTTGGTATGAAGTACCAAAGAAGTTCGGGACACCAGTGCCCTAGAGACTTAGAACAGATATTCAAGAATTAGGAAAACCAAATTAATTTATGCAATTGGGCTAGAAGCTAATATCGAGGTTAACATAGGAAATAGTGTTTTCTGTTCAAGCACAAAGCTCTCGGCTCTTCTGCAGAAAATCTCCAAGTAGGTATGTCTGCTTCTAAGTGTCTGTGCCTGGCAGGATTGGCTTCAGCAGCTACAGCTGGCCTAGAGGAATGTGAAAATGGAAAATTTATGGGGTATCCATGGCTGTTCCTCTTTCAGGTGCTGTGATCGGAAAGTTGTTTTGTATTACAGAGGATAAAATTTCTGCATTCGCTAGCACATCTTCTGTAGATTAAAGGAAAGATAACCTGTCCAATCATCATTATACGCTCAAAAGCATAGCCGGAAAAATCCATGCGTATCAGTTCTGTAAGTCTCAAGGAAATTTGTAGAGGAAACAAATGACCCACAGCAAAAACGGATAATACTTTACAAAATTGGTACCTGGGAGCCATGTGGCTAAACTAGCAGTAAAGATGACCCATTCTTTTCGACATGAAATTAGTTCTCTGCTGAAGTATAGAAAAGATATTTTTAGGCTGCTTTACCACCTGCTCCTCATCCCTGGGATCTGTGTATTCACTTTTGATTTATGACGGAAAGCAGGGGGAATCAGATGAATTTTAAATGGCATATATCAAGATCATAGTGGCTTGGTCTTTTCTTCCAGGCTATATATTTTTTTTAATCCTATTTTTGTACAATAGCAAAATTTTAACTGCTTGCAAAGCCGGAGAATTTTCAGTTACATCTCTTCCAATATTTTATCACTGTTCCTCTGTCAAGCAACTCTTTTGCCAAAGAGTAGAAGTGATATATTTGAGATGTGGTGAAACTAGCCAAACCATAATTTGACCACAGGTCACATCAACTGTTACAATATTTATTTTTTTAAATTTATTTATATTTATAACTTGTACATGTATGTACATGTGTATGGTTGAATTTAAAACTCTCAGAAAATGTCAGACTCCACTGTCATCGGACACACTGTGCAGCAGCGGTGTCATTTTGCTATTGCTCTTCAACATGTGAAACAGACCCTGCTGGACGTGTTCTACGGCCGTGCTAAAAATATAAATAAATATTTTGGCAAGTTAAAAAAAAAAAATCAGTTGTCTCACCCTCATGGAAAGGCAAGAACTTAAGTGTACGGTTTGCCCTCAAAACTTTTATCAAATATCTAAATACCTCACAGAATCAGGCTTCTGTTAGCCCGGAGACAATATGATTAAAAAGACAAATAACTTCCCTGCTATTCATCCATACCTGCATTGCTCGGTAATCTTTAATTTAACCCTAGTAAAACTCTGCTTCTGTTTCACCATATGGGAAAAAAAAAAAAAAAAAGCCGTCTTGGTCCTACAAAAGTAATCCTGCATTGACAGTTAATTAAATAATTAACTCGTTAGTTCTGTGAATTGCACGCTTCAGTCGCTGGGGAGCAACGGGATCAAAGACTGTTGGACAGTGCCCACCAGGAGACAAAAGAAGGGTTTTGGAGTCAAAGCAAGTGGGGTCCAGT
This sequence comes from Athene cunicularia, assembly GCF_003259725.1. Taxonomy (NCBI): domain Eukaryota; kingdom Metazoa; phylum Chordata; class Aves; order Strigiformes; family Strigidae; genus Athene; species Athene cunicularia. Next base: position 2,406,936 of record NW_020799106.1, read on the forward strand.
GTCTCCATAGAGGGGAAAAAAAATTTGCCTGGTTCTGCGTGCTTATACTCTCTCTAGCTGCGAAATTCCACGGACAGTTTTGAGGGTCCTTACTCTTTCTGGAGCCAAGCATCTCCTGCTGCTGGTTAAGGATAAAAATGGAGATGAACAAGGCAATAGGAATCGATAGAAAACTGTTTCTATGGATGGAATTAAATTAGCTGACACCAAGTTACGCTACTGATATTTTTAGACAGTCTGGGAAATTTTGATAGAATTCCTATCAGGGATCAACCAGTGGTAAACACTTCTGGTCTTTGGAGATAAAATTAGGTGCAGCTTCTTGACAGACAACTTTGGGGAAAACGTCTATTTTCTTTCTTTATAACCTTTGCTCTCTTTCTGTTTATTAGTAAACCCTTCTTATTCCATGCTCTTGATTAAAAGTTTATCTTCTCAGTTTTCAACTCCAATTGTACATCAGGTGTAAATATTATTCTTTAGGACTTGTGAATACAGATGTCTAACGAATCTGAAGAATAAAGTCTTTTATAGACTTAGTTTTAAATGTGGGATCACTCCTTGTTTTTCCAAAACTTTTTTTTTTTTTTTTTTCCTCACAGTAATGCTGTTTTTCATGTTTCTCATTAAAAACATCCTGATGATTAAAAATTACTCTCCTAATCAAGAGGTCAGGAAACCGAGAGTGAGAATGAAGAGCTTCTGTCCTGAGGATGCCTCTGTAAGTACTAACATATAGCAGTTCTCTGGGGTATTTTGTGACAAATATCTACTTTTAAACCTTCTTATTGAAAGTTCTTGTGTAAGTCCAAACTAAATGTTATTTGAAAGAGTAGAAAAAAAATAAATTCTATTTTTAAGAGTCATTGTTTTGACTTTTCGTCTTTCCATATCAAGAGAAAGTCAACTGCATGACAGAAATGCAAATCCAGGGTGGAGAAATATATAAAATTTATAGAAATGTCTTTTCTGGAGAATATTGCCGATTGTGCTACTTTTTCTTTGTTTTGTGAGAATTGTGATATAAACAAAGAGTTTAAGAGACTTCCTCATCTAGTGAGTATTTATATCATGGACACTTATCTTCAAAAAGATGAAAGCTTTAAAAGCATTGACTTCTAAAATTCTTTTTTTTTTTTTTTGGTACAACTTTAGATTTCTAATTATTCTTGTATCTTTAAATAATACCAGTCTTCTCGCTTTTTACTTTTTTAATATATGTGAGACCGTAAGTCTTTATGCTATTCCTTCAGGCTCTCTAAAATAAATGTATGGTATTTTTTTGCCTATATTTTAAAGCAAAATTATTACGGAGACTAACCTTTGACCTGTTCGTCATGTACATCCGAGTCTGAAATGATTGTTATTTAATTGCCATAGAGATATATTTTACATGAAAAATGGCTAAATATGGGAATGTTAAACTGCGTTCAAAAAGAATAAATTCTGTTTAGTCTGTTTGTTTCGACAGTTACGCTTCTGGATGGATTCTTGGCGTGGGTAGGGGGTTTACCAGGTTGTGAATTATTGCTCAAGAAGTGTGGATTTTGATCTCGTAGTTCTGGATGTGCTCCCAATGTTAGTGTCTTTGATCAGAGGAATGAGCTGTTAGTTATAGGGGAGAGCTAATTGTAGAGAAGTTTCAGGATTAATGAAATAAGCTCATCTGTTTCATGGGTGTATAATTCCTGAATATCATCTGCGAGGAAAAAAAAAAAAAAAAGAGTTTATATAATAAAGCAGAGCAATTTGGATTTTCACTATTATAGCAAAGGACTTTCTTATAGTCTTTTCACAAGCAGTTGGGTTTACCTGTGGCACAGCCCTGGTTGTTAGCTGGCAAAGGTCTTGTCCTTGTGGAGTTCGTTCCACACATCAACGTTTCGGTTGGTTGTTTTTGGTGTTTTTTGTGTTTGTTTTTTTTTTTTTTTTTTTTTTTTTTGTGGATGGTCCAACACGCCCCGTGGTTCTTCTGGGTTTCTGCTTTTCCAGGGTATCCAGGGTGCGCTTTTGACTCGGAGGGCTCCTCAGTCACACAAACAGCCCGTTCCACCCTCCTCAGGCTCACACACAAGTTAGCTAAACCCGACCAAAATCCCATGGATCCATTTCAAGACCGGAATCAAATCCAATTTACTCTTTTATTGATCTATATTGAGTATAGTTATCTTTAAAAGTCAGGTCCCTATTTTGGATAGAAAAACCTCATCCTTCATAGTTTTTCCATTTTTGCTTCTGCTTCTTTATCTCCATTTATCTTCATCGGTTTCTATGGTATTATGTCCAGAACAGTGCACAACAGAGGAACACCTCCAGCCTGTGATGAGGGATTGAATATGGTCATGCAGGGATGCATAAATATAGGAATTTACAAAATAATTTGGTCACCCGCAGCATTTCTCACTTTCGATGTAATATTTTTGAAGAAATTCTTTTAAATCTTTGTTCTACCCTCCAGAGACATCATGTTTTCTCTATTAAGGTGAACGTAACTTATTTTTTTACATGATAGAATGTACAAGATCCATACTACATGTATACTTGACAGCGTACTGCATTTTTGGTTCAATGGTTTGGGGTTTTTTAAAAATTTTTTTTTTTTTTTTAAATATATATTATATTGGATATCAAAATATTCACCAGAATGAGAAGAATGATACCGTACACAGAAAACGTTATAACTCTACAAGTAGGATGTTTGTTTGCTCTGCACTGCTGCCATTAATATTACGGTGTGAACTAAATGCTAATGAATGACAACTGGAATTTCCTAATTGTGATTTCATAAAACCATAGGTAAAGAGTGAATATTAAAAGAAAAAAAACAACTGAGAGACAACGTTACGTTGCATCTGAAGACTCCTAAAGGGACAGGTTCCTATTATTATTGAACACATTATTTAGTTCTCATTTATCCAGCCCGTTATTTTCTTTTTCTCAAATGAAAGCAAACAACCTCCTCCGTAATATGAAGAAAAGACTTCTGGAGGATCATGAATGTGTAATGCAAAAGAGAGAAAAGACTCACCATTTTGCATAGCACGGGGAACTCTTCAGAGATATGTTTTCTTGAATAAAAGAAATTATATGATCGGGTTATCTCATTTGAGGACAGTCTTCACTGACCCGTCTGAGTGTTTTCAATGGGGCCTAAATTCAGACTCACGCTGTGTAACTAGACAAGAAATAAATTTTATCCCCTTGAAACCTTGTGCAGACTACCTGGGTTCATCATCGTTAGCGTATGCAGGGCAGCACGGACATACTTTCAACACGTAGCGGTGGAGAAAAGGGAAGGGAATTTGGACGAATATGACAAAGTCATGGCACTGCCTGACTGCCACCTCAGTATAACGGAGGGACTTTAAATTTATTGCTCAGAAACTACCAAGCTGCTGTAGGAAATCAGGACCAGGAGGGCAAAAGCAAGGCATTTAGACACTTTTGCTTGTGTGCATCTCTGTACTACTCGAGTACTAATGACATTTATGTGATTTAAACCCAGCTAAATGTAACTTCTGTGCTGAAGGCTGGGCCTCAGCCAGCTCCAGCTGATGATCAGGGTAGAGTAAAGCCCTTAGATGAGCTAGGAGGTTAATCTGAAGCTCCTGAATGAAAATTGTGTCTTCTAAGTGTCTGATACTGGAGTCCTGCAAAAGACCTGTTAGGGCTTCTCATTCTTGAATCTCTCTTCCATCTCTTTTCCTCAGAAGATTTTTTTTTTTTTTTTTTTTTTTTTTTTTTTAAATGGGGTGACATTTTCCTCAGTGTTTTTTGATCTTGCGTTAGTCGTTAGCACGATCTGCAGCAGAACTGGAAGTATGATTGCATTCCCTGTTTTATCCAGACCATCCGTTGAACGAATCCGCGCCAAACTCGATAACGTCAGCATAAAGAAATGCATAGTAATCTTAAATAGAAATCCATGATGGTCAAACAATTGAAATTGAATTTTAGAGTATCCAGAAATTAGATGCCTGATTTTATATATATACATATATTTTTTTTTACTATTAATAGATCAGACTTTCAAACATTCAGATTCAGCACCAGTGCTAACTGAGAGCTGCGTGCTGAAAGACTAAGAATTTATTCACAGAATCATTCCGGTGGGAAAAGACCCTAAAGCAGAAGCAGGAGATGGGGTGACGGTGTAGACAACGAATAGCTAACCACCAGGGCAAGCAAACGGGCTTAGAGCAGCATCAATACTTTACTCCAGCGCGTGGTGCCAGGTCTGGAGCTGCAATAATAAACCCGCCAGCACAGCACAGCCATGCTGCTTACATCTGTGCTCACTCGTTACACTTGGAACTTCTAATCAACAACCAAAGGTCCCAAAAGACAAATCACATCACTATGATGTATGTCAGCTAGCAGATTCCCCGAATAACTCTCTTCGCTGCAGCTGAGGATAGAAGAACGCATTTCAGGAGCATTTATTGGGCATATTAATGCTTTCTCCTCCTGGGGTAGTGATGCGTTAGAAAGATTCAGAGATTCAGCAGGTTATATTTACAGACTGAAAGGGCTTTTTGATACAAACCAGCCATGACCTAAGCATTCAATTTTTTTTTTTTTTTTTTTTTTTTCAGGCAGTTTAAGCTGAAAGTCAAATATTTAAGGCACAGAAGGTTTTGTTCTTAATTGTGCAACCCAATTAGATGTTTCCACTAACATAACGCATCGACTAATGAAACTAGATATGAAGAAACATACAGAAATGAGAATGAGTGACCTCCTGTGCTCACTGAGGTGATACCTGCCCTAAATGCTGCAGTACTATAAAGTCGTTAGTTGTCATTTTGTGGAAATTAAGTCTCATGGAGCAGAAGCTCAAAGCTCGTCTTCTGTTGGTGTCTGCCTGCTGGAGGGTGTGGAGAAACGAAAGGGAAAAGAAAAATCCTTTTATTCATGAAAGGTGCAAGAAATTGAAAGAGTTAACGGGCGGGTCTGCTGTCCTTGGAGTTGCTGGGACATTTGCTGTTGAGCCAAGTGAGCTGGAGTCAGGTCCTGCATGACTCACGCAAGGTAACAAATGGGCCCCAAATCGATTCTCGCCCTGCTCCTTGCCCTTAGCTGTCAGGGTAAAGGGAGGTTAATTTCGAACCAAATTGCCCTACTTCAAAGATCTTGCTGTCAACCATCTCTGGAAGCTATGCTTCCCTCGGTTTGCTGCCGTGTATCACAAATCTAACGATTTACAAAATTAAACCTTACAGCCCCTACGTATCATGCTGCTGATGCCGTTATATTAGTCTACTCACCAATATATATTTTACTGAAAGCTGACAAAAATATCGGGTTATTGAGGTCCTATATTAGCTTTGGCTATGGATGATTTAATGTAAAAGGAAATCAGGTTAGGGAAAGCTCTGAATATGTATTTTCTAGGGGAAACAAAAAAAAAGTTTTTTTCTCGCCTCCTCTCACTGCTGCTCAGTCACTGAGAGAGAGAGAAAGAAATGATGGAAATGACACATGAGCTGGTGCAAAGCCTAAAAATAAGACAGCTTTTATTTTATATTTGGAAGGGGAGATTAGTTTGTTTTGTGGCTATTTTTCTTTTCATTTTTTTAAAAAATTCTTTAAACAAGGTGGCATTTAAAGTAGACATTCACCATGCCAAAAAAAAAAAAAAAAAAAAAAAAACATTTATTGCATATTATTGCTGGGGAGGTGGATAATGGGAAAGGAAGAGAAACGTGGGGGAGAAGAAAGAAAGTAGGGGCACTTACAGGAAAATGCATTTGTGTGGGTTGAGTTTAGCAGTTTGAGACGGGGAAGTAGTTAATGAAGTCTCTTCGCATTTACACCCCAAAATGAAGAATAGCCTTTCTCTTAAAAAGAATTATCTGTGAGCCATTCTTGAAGCTAGTATTAGGTAGGCAGGACTGGGGGTGCTGATGACAGGAGGCTAAATGTAGAAGTGTTAATTGTGGCCAAACCCAGACGCGGATTGTTCCAGTTCAGCAAAAGTGAAGGTCTTGAGGTTAAAAAAAGAGGATGACTGAATGTTAAGGGATATATAATTATTTTTTTTTTCCTAAACTATCGCTATAAAATTAGTCCTGCTCTTTACAAAGAGTTTTGACATTGGTCTCAGACACAAATTGCAGAAGTTAAAAAAAAAAAAAAAAAAAAGCCACCAAGTTCATGCTTTGAAGTTCGCTAGGATTAGCCACACAAGAGCAAATTCCAGTAAGAGAAGGTAATCAAAATGCAGGCAAGCAATTAGATCTGCATATTAAGTATGAAAATACACAGTGCTGGGCTGCATATTAAGCTAGAGCAGTAACCTTGTGCTTCTGGAGCTGCTCGCTGAGGTTACTGAGCAACGGAGCTCAGAGGACTCGCCTCCCAAGGGGAAAATTGTTTTCCTTCAGCGATGATCGTGGATACGGCGCTCTGAATGGACCTTGTGCTGGGTTAGGAAGTGGCCGGGGGCCAGCGAGCACTGCCTGGGCCACTCGGGCGTGGTGGGCACGGGGCAGAGCTGTGGGGCTGCTGCTGGCCGGGCAGGGTGGGAGTGAGACAGCTCAGCGGTGGGGAATGGGGAGGGTTGTAGGGCAGGTGCCCACACTCTGCTTGATTCTGCGCCGAGTCACTTTCCAAATCATTAAATTCACTTTGGGAAAGGAAAGAGCGGCAGCCTGGGGAATTTTTTTTTTTTTTTTTAAATATTATTATTATTATTGTAGTGGGATTTTACTGCAGTAGAAGGAGCCTATTCTAATTTTGGAAACCAATACTACTGGAACAAACTACATTTTATCTGTAATTAATATTAGGGTTTTTTTTTGTTGTTGTTGTTGTTTTTTTTTTCTCTCTTTAAACTTGAGGACTGGGACTTTCAAATTCTTGTGCAGCTGCTCTCCCTGCTCTCTGCTCACTGGCAGCAACCGCACAGCTGGTAGACGGTCAGACATCTTGCTATTCCTGAGTTTATAAGGTTAGGGTTTCCTTACTTGTAAAGTTTTGGCACAGAGGTGCTACACTGCACCCATCTCCCGTCTCTGATTATCTGTGCACATTCAGTAACGGCCAAATGTCGATAAACCCCATCATAAAGGCCTTTGCTCACTCAGAATCCTAAATGCTTCTGTTGAATAGGACCCAAGAAGAAAGAAAGACACAAACACACACAAAAAACCCCCCAAAACCCAAAAAAACAAAACAAAAAAACACCCCTTGTTGCCCATCCTGTTTTGAAAATGCTTGAGTGGATCCAAAGGCAAGCCATGAACTCTGGGCTTGTTGGCCAAGGAATTGCTTTCTAAAATGCCTTGGCTGGGTTCACATGGAGGATAAGTGTGTGGTCCCAAGGGATATTTATCTTCACCCCCCCCTCAAGAGAGGTCGTTGGCTTTTAGTGAGAAATGTGACCAAAACACAGGTCTGAGATCGTTTGACAGTTTATGTGACATGTGGAATGAAATAAACGCCACTCTGTCTTCCTGCCTGAGCCTTTAATTTCTCTGTGTACCTCTAATCCTTCCATTTATGAAAGTGTCTTGAAGATGACGTACTCATTTAAAGCTTTTTTTTTTTTTTTTTTAAGAGCATGATTTTGTGGGAGTGAAAAAAAATAAAATAAGAAAAAGTGTGGGGTGGGGAGAGGAGAATGATCACCTCTAAGGAAAGCAGCTTACTATTTCAGGCAAAAATCATTTTGGATGAGCATCAAACATACAACGCAGTCAAAACGTTTCATTTTTATCTTTTCCCCCCTCTAAAATAGCACATTTGACAAAGCTGTCCCTTTAAATCTAGTCTTTCTCACTTCATCAGGTTGGGATTTGCTGTATTTCTACGCTCCGTTCAGTGGTGTGGGTGTCATAAATAAGCAGTTGATGTAATTTTTCATTCTGTAACCCAGGGTTTAATTGACACCATCATTCCACACCCCTCCTCCCACCCTTCTTCCATGTCTTCACTTTGAACCCTGTGCTCCCTGGCCTTTTGGGTTAACACACTTCAAAAATGTGTTACCTTCATCATTTAAAGTCTTCTGTGAGAAAGGGAAGCTTTCTGATGCCTTTTCATATTTACATCCTGATTAATACGGAGAAGAAAAAGATGTCCAATATGTTTTTACTTTAGTAATCCTATCCAGTAGTAATCTCTTTGTCACACAAAATAAAGAGATGACACGATATCAGTGGTGGAGAGCAGACTGGCCACCAGTATACTTTGAATTATGAAGATTTGTTGCCTTCCTTTTATTATTTTTTTAAAAATAAACATAACACATGCCTTATAAGTTCTCTCTTCTGAATAAAATTTAGTGTTGGAATATAAATTTTTAATGTAGCCGTATTAAATAAATCATGCCAATAAGCCCTAGGGTAAGGTATTTTGTCATACCTTTAATCCACTCAGCAAGGATTCCAGGGTAAACAGCAAAATTTTTGCTTTTTTTCCTCCCCAGTGGGATGTATCATTACTAGAGGAAACGCAAGTTTAGTAAAGAGGTGGTTGGGAGACTTATGAAAGAAAAATGTGAGAAGTTATTTGCATTGATGGAGAAAAAGGTCTCCGTAGCCTGGATCCTTTCTTCTTCAAAGGATCTTCCTGCTCCTGGTGTCCTAGGGGCTCTTCTGAAGACGGAAAACAAAAGCCTGAAGACCAGCAGTGATACACAGACTGCACCACGGGTAAGCATCCCTGGATCTGTACTGAGAACCAAAAGTCAACCTCTGAGGCAAAGCTCTTCCTCGTCATTGTCTTCACCCAAGACAATGGGGACAACATGATGTATTCAGCTCTCATTTCTTGTCCCCAGCTTCATCTGACTCATAAAGGGACACAAACCAACCCACCTACTTATTTCAGTGAAGCTGTGACTGTTGTGCTGGCTGGAAGGGAACGGGTAACTTCTAAACCACTGGAATAATTCGGGATCATAAGCCAGCCCTTTTGAAAGCTGGGCTCTCTGGCTTCTGATATTGTTAGCCTGTAGTCGTTTAGCTTAGTTAGTATCTCCCTCATTACGGTTATATTACAGATAGTTGTCTGTGATTACTTACTGAGTCAATTAATGAGATAAAATAAAAATGTGAGTGAGAGCATATTGGGCAGTTCGGAGGTTGAAAGGCTATATTGGAACACATCTGGTCATAATTAAGATTAACTGTACGGTTTCATCGGTCCAAAAATAATTACTCGCAACTAGATGTATCTCAGCGTGGTTGATTGACACATATACTATATAGCCATCGCAAGCAGGAGACGAGATTTATGTGACTTGCAAGAAAAAGTAAAAAGCGTGCTTCCAGGAATGGGCGAGAAGAAAAAAAATAAAAGAAAGAAAGGGAGAAGTGTTGCTGCTAATTAACTTCACACAGAGTTTAAGGTCTGGGGGGGTGTTTTTGTTTTTGTTTGTTGTTGTTTGTTTTTTTTTTTTTTAAAGGTATTTCCCATCCTAGAGCAAGTTTTTTTTCTTTTACTTTCTTCCAGACTGTCTTTTTTGTCAGGTTAAATGCAGGTATAGTACATAGTTACAGTGATTACGGTTTTGTCCTCTATTGTGATCAGTTAATGCTATGAACGGAAAGAGCGACTGAAAAGACGGAGAAAAATGGTGGATTTAGTGTGTGCGTGACAGGAATCAGTGAACTGACTGGTGGTACGCGCAGGAGCTGGTGATTTGCTGGTGCTAAACCAATGTTGAAGCTGATTATTTTTTGTCTAATAGTGAATGCCTACGTGTCCTGCTGCACAAGACAAGTCTTCTCCAAAAGGAAAAAAAAACCAACCAAACCCATCTCTCTTTGAAATGTGGTTTGTATAACATTTGTAACCATCTTATCTCTCCATCTACTGAACTGTTGCTCCAGTAAGTGTCGTGGTTGTGCATCCGGGTGTTTGGGGGTGTCAGGGACCAAGAAACTTGAAGCCTCACTCTAGAATTCATCAGAAGGAGTTGGAGAGGGGAAAATCTTAATTGGAAATCACTTTTCACTAAATTTTTCCTTGCCAGGGGAGGCTGACGTGCCACAGATGCCATACTTCACCGCGGGCTCTGCATGGATGCCAGTTTTACTTAAAATTCAGTCTCTTTACTCCAACGGGAGCCCAGCTGAGCTGCCATCGATAGCAGCACTCAACTAACCTAATGCAAATACTGTGTGATCCATTGATTATTGTCAAATGAACTTTTGCTTCTAACTTGGAAAGAAATTAGACAGAGATGAAGCTCGCTGTAGGGGCAGCTGAGCAGATTCAGCCGTCATGATGAGAAAAAGGATTAATTGCAACTCTAAGATGTACAGAGAAACAGCTGGGCCTGTGCTGCTTTTTTCTTAAATATTGTTTAGACTCCCGCAATTCTGTCTGCAGCACATCTTAACAGAAGGTGCCATATGGTAGTAGATGGGTGGGTGCTAATATGAGGCACATGAGACAACTGTGTTTCTGGGTACCCCTTTCCCAGTCATCCCAGGAGCACTCCAAGTTGAGCCTTTAGCCTGGAGACGAGAGAAATTCGCTGTGGACTATTCCCGGTATCAACCCAGGTGTTTTGCATAACCATCTGGCACATGAATAAATTAATGAACATTAAGACTATTCCAAGCCTGCGTCTTTCAGGAAGACGTATCACCAGGATGCTTGGTGATACTGTTAATTACTACAGAGGGCTTGGAGGCTTTGGATCTCAGGTCACAGAATCACCCAGTCCAACCATTAAACCAACATTGACAGTTCCCAGCTCCACCAGATCCCTCAGCGCTGGGTCAACCCGAGTCTTAAACCCCTCCAGGGATGGGGACTCCCCATCAGTGAACAGAAATGGCACGAGGTGCCTTTTGGGATCAGCTGCGGCTCACCGGGAGCCTAATTAATCCGTATTCCTTTTTTTATCTGCGTTGATGTGCTGGTTGCCATCCGACTGCTCTTGTACACTGACCGAAGGTGTTTGTGACTACAAGTCCCCTTCTTCAGTGATCACAGTTAAATCAGGCTCCAAATGGGAGAGAGATGCTTAAGTGTTTCCTGATGGGTGTTGTCTAGTACTGAATATCAGATTGCCAAAGACACTTGGGGTGAATTTTTAATTTATTTTTTTCGTTAAGTGTTCATTTCCGTCTGCCTAAATGACTGAAAAGATTTATTAAAAATCTTTTTTTTTTCAAAAAATTTTGTTAAAAATTTATTTCACTGTTATTGTGGGGCTTACTGTTTTGTAACTTGATGAAGTAACAATGGCTTTAATAGAAGACTACTGCCTCTCTCTCTGTGGTACCCCATCATGAGGGTTTATGTTTAAGAAATGTTCTTCCAGGCTACACCAGCTTGTTCCTCCACTACAAAGAAGTGCTCAGACCACTCAGGCCTCTGGAAGGACAGACCCCACGTGTCTCTGGCACCAAGGCACTGGGAGGTTTCTCTTCACAACTTCCAGGCAGAGGCCAGGTGAGCGCACGGCGCTTGAATTTCACATTAATGGTGCACAGAAGGCTGAGGAAGCAATGGCTAAAGCTCCAAAGGTGTATTTTCTAACTAGAATAGCAAAACGAAACAAGTATTTCTTAGCAAAGCTAATACTGCAGTAACTTTGTCACATAGCTTCAGGAAAGGGACCTCATGGTTCCTCCCTCCCCTGCAGTGGATGCCCGCAGACACCTCTCTCTGATCAGCAGTGCCAGGGACAGGATTCACCCACCCAACTCCTGCTCATAACCTGACGGACTGACACAGCGTTTTCATAAAGGAAAGCTGCTCATACGGTTACGTTGTCCACTTCAGTCTCACATCTCACTTTGGCGGCATGGTTCGGAGAGGGATCCCTCCGTGTTGTGGGGGATATTGCTCTGCAAAGGGGGTGTTATGTACATCTAAGTCTGTGAAGGAAAAAAGAAATTCAAGTAATGGTTAAAAAAGAAAAAAAAAAAATTCAATCAAGGAAGTGCCATTATAGCCTGATTTACATACCATAGCGATACATGCCAGGAGATGTCTATGTGGTTTGAATCTAAAAGCTCTTGCGAAGCCACAAACGCACGGCAGGGCCTTTGGTTCCGATGCCACTTCTAGTTGCCATGATTTTTTAAAGGCAGAGCAAATGTTTTGACATCTAGTGGTGCACGGAAGCTAAGCTACAATTTCAAATCAGGGTAAGTATCCTGAATGCCCCACTGCCTTCCTACACAGAGCAACCCCAGGTTTAGATCACCTGCTAGGGAACGCCGGTGGGTAAAAATAAACTTCCATTTTCTGCACTTCAGGCTGGCGGGCTACTTGTTGTTGTTCATTTTAGAGTGGATTTTTTTTTTTTTTTTTTTTTTTTTTTTTTTTCTTCTTTTATTTTTTTTTTTTTCAGAACATACATTACTGTCAGTTGGAATACTAATGGACATCAACATAAACATCATCTCCAGGGCTGTTCAGTGAAACTATCTAAGGCTGATTGTCTTGAAATTAGCTTGACTCATATCTGAAAATTGCCAGTGATTAGCTGATTATGGTTTGAATTGAACTCAGATTGCTACAAAAAGTGACAAAAAGTCATCCTCAGATATATTCTAGTAAATTATGCCTTGGATGCCTCAGTTGCTGCCAGCGCTTGCATTAGGGATGAAGGTCTATTACCACATCACGTTGACGGGAGTCATTTTAAAATATATATTCTGCCTGGGGAGAATCTGTCTCCTGGGGAGAATTCGGTCTTTTTTACTTTTTAACCTACTCACTAGGTTAAAAAAAAAAAAAAAAAATTGAGACTCACAGACAGCAAAACAGATTAAAATATCCTCCTCATGAGAGAAATTTGTTTCCCCTCTGTAAATACAATTATTATAATTACAGAGTGGTTCAAATCCTAGTGTCTTACTAGGAATCATCCATCCCTTCTATTCTGATAATATGTGGCACTGAAAATAATTTCAAGTAAATCAAAGGCCCAGTGCTGACATTTTTTTTTTTTTAAATAACAACAAACAAACCCCACATTATTTTGTCATAAAGTTCCATGAACACTCCTGGTTTGATTAAGTTCTGGAATTTTAAGGGTTTTTATACAAACAACAGAAGACCTTATCAATTTCCTTGTCCGAATTTAGAAAAGATGTTTGTCACGTGTGTGTCTATTTCTTAGGATTTAAATGAATACAGTTCAGCTTCATGAAAATAAGCAAGTTCCGTATTTCAAAACTGGCCACTTCTGAGCTACGTCCTTGCGTGGCTGGCAGCCTGCTCTGTTCGCAGGTGGGTAATTTTGTTTTCACCCCAGAGAAAAGAAGTCCCTTAGAGTTTTTACATATGACAAGGTATTTGAGCTCCAGCCCTTCTAACCATTATCCCAGGGAGATATTAAAATGGTATCTGCCAGCCAGGAGTCATATTTTATTGACATAAAAGTAGGCAACAGGATACTTCCATGTCATTCCTTACAGGTATTCAATCTACAATGCTCTCGATCAGAACTTTTTTTTTTTTTGGTGCATTTCTGTCTTCCCACAGCAAATAATACCATTGCATAGTATCTCTGGCGATGTAAGAGGATGCTAATGAGAGTCCTGCATGGGACTTAACCTACACAACAAGGTCTTTGCACAGAGAAGATTTTTCCAAAACACCTACAAAATTAACTGAATCCTAACTTCCAGCATGAAGAAGAATTAATCCCTCAAAACATCATTTCTGACATTCCCTGCAGAGCCTGCAACTTCCCCAGAGGATGCTGCAGCAGCTAGGGAGGAACTAAAACATGGTAAGTGTCCAACTCCTCGCCCTAAATTTCTGAAACTGTTTTCCTACAAGACCTATTTTTCATAGTGCAAGAACATAGAAATAAATTTGAAATCTGTTTTCTAATTTACTGTGTTCTGAGATGGGTTGGGCAGGGGTGTGCTAAAACATTTTTTTTTTTTTTTAAAGCACACTGAATTAAAACTGCATTAACACAGAAACTGATAAGGTCTTCTGAGTAGGGGCATTACCCACTGAGTTGTAGAGCTCCCCTGTATTAAAGAGGGCAGTTCTGCCCTACTGAGAAACTCAAATCAAGGCAAACCTCAGTCATAACCTTTTCTCCCAGACTTGGCTGGTTTTTAAGAAGGTGGAGTTTCCAAGCAACATATGCACAAGTCTTAGCAACCAAAAGCAATAATCATCTTCATGCATAGGAAGCTAAACGAGGTGGTTGTTTGTTAAATCGAAACTTCCTTCTGAACAGTTTAAATCCTCAGAGATTTGCATTTGAAATGGACCCTCTGTCCAGTGGCTCAAAACTGCAGTCAGTGGCCCAAACCGAATCCTACAGGCAGGGTTATAGGTCAGTGAAGACGTCCCCTCAATACACAAAGGGAAAAAAAATTTTAAAAATCAATTATATAAATTTGGGTAAACCTCAAATAATACAAGAAAAAAGATCATAGCAAACTCAATCAATTTTGCAAATAATTGTGCAACAATAATCCCCATGAGAACGGCGTTCCGAAAGCAGTTGCTTTGTGGTCAGCGCTTATGCAGTCTAATAGCATTTTAATTTTTATTTTGCTTGCACGCTCTAACAGTCAAGTAAAAATGGTAGAAGATTAAAGTGTCTTTAAAATTGCTGTGTTTTTTTTTTTTTTTTTTTTTTCTGTATATAATTATAGATTTTTCTCCTTACTGTGCTTCATTTGCCATGAACTAGGGAGGATAACACATCTATCCATAGACCCTAGAAACGAGAGCTTAAATCACTAAAAGACACTTTCTTTGAAGTGTCCGAGCTGCGATCCCCTGGAGACTCTAGACAGATGCGCTTTTTTTTTTTTTTTTCTCAGAGAAGCACAGAATGTCATGATGTCATTTTTGCAACGCTTGATCTAAAGCGTCCTAGATCTGCAAGACAGTTATGGGAGGATTAAGCAAACAACAAAACAAAACCTCCTAAAATACTACAAGTCGTATGCTAATCCAGGACAAACCAATTAAGAGCTTTTGAAAGCAATTCCAGTTTATACCAATAAAACTCGAAGAGCCCACAAGATCAGAGGCAGCAAGGGAAGGTTTAGAGGAGGTCACCATTATAATTTTTGATGACCAAGGAGACAAAAAGTGGAGAAGTATTCTGCCAAGGTGTATTAGGAGACAAGTGGAAGCACAGATACAGACAAAAATTATTTGCATAAGCTTTCTACTCACCAGTCATTCAAATGATGCCACGAAATGCCTCCAGAGCTCTTTAGAAATTCGTAATCCACCGCAAAGTAAACAAAAAAGGGAGGAGATCCTTGAAAAGACACCTTTTCACCTGTGTGCCATTTTTTTTTTTGTTTTCTTCAAAAGATTTTTTTTTTTTCCAAAGAAGAAACTTGGTGAAATTCAGATATTTACTGAAACCTCAAGGCAACAATGAGCCAGTACAAATAAACTCTAGAAAGAATTTCCTACTTAACGTGTAAGAAGCAGAAATCAATACAGCCAGGTTAGCCAGTAAAAGCCTCGGAACAAGTCATTCGTTAAGTGAGGAGGAAAAGCCTTTCTGACTGCGCTTCTGTATTTAGGCCATTATATTACTGGATTTTGGGGTCCACTGATAAAAACTCATGTATAACCCTACAAACGGTGTGGGAGGAGGGAAAGAAGGAAGTGGGAGATGAAAATTTCATCTCTGAAGTTTATGGAAGTGGATAAGAACTAGTAATAAAGTCCATTTCCTTGTTACTGTACCTTTTATTACTTATAATTATTGATTATTATTTTTGTTACCATAATTACTGATGTTGATGCTCTGCTCTCTCACGAAGTTTTCTCCTGCTTTCACTACCACCAGAAGAAATGTGTCCAGGTAAACACACAAAACCCGCTTGGGTTTTTCTGACATCTAAAACAGAGCTTCAGCCGAGTTAATTTAAAATTGTACGTATAGCCACGCCAACCAGCGTTGGCTTGTGCTTTCAACTTTTGCATAAACACTTGCTCATGAGGTCTGCGCAGATTATGCGCAAGCTTGAGATCTAATTTAACCGCTCGGTTAAAATAATAACCATACCCAGGCACGTAATCCTGTCTTAGTCTGAGCCTGCGTGTGATGGAAATATTGAAGCAGGCTAAATTCAGCCCCTGATGCAACACCGGTTTGTTAAATACTGACTTAAGTACCAAGCTAAATACCGACTGTAGCGGGCATAATCTCAAATGAACTGTATGTGAAATAAAATAGTCTGAAAAGTAACAGAACCCTGACAGTCCTGGAGAGACTGTCCCAGAGAAGAGAGGACAGGAGAAACACCACCCAGAGAACCCCAACTTTTTTTCTTAGCAAGAAAACCAGCGCAGAATGAAGATCCAGCAGATTACCCCCTCATCCCACGTACGGCATCATGACACGCACACGCTGTCTGTTGTTAAAAACATTTCCAGCTCAAAGCTATTTGGCACTGAAGTATATTTTAAAGGCGCTGATGACATCTGTGTACAAATAAATGCACAACTAGATATTTTGTCATGAGCAGACAGGGTATTTCCCCCCCCCATCCCTGAAAAACACTCTGGTTTCAGTCAAACACCACATCGTCTTGATACAAACTCGCTTTGTTAACGTTGAGGCTTAAATCGATACGAGGCATTATTATCCTACACTAAAGGAGTGATGGAGGAGTTTTATGCAAGAATTTCACATCAGCTGTCAATTACCAGTTTTGTCAATATAGACATGAAGCTCTCTTGCAGTTAAGTGTTTTAGAGAACTGGCATGGCATATACTACAGAAAATATACGGAGTATTTGCTGCCAGCTGTCTGTACTGTGAGAGTATGCTGCAGAATACTTCTTAAAACATAGTATAGAAAGCCAAAATTATATAAAAAACCCCAAACCCAGAGTATGTTCTCCTTGCTTTATCTGCTGCCTCCAGATCAACTTAAGCTTTGCAAAGAGGAGGAGAAAACAGTGGTCTCTCTGGAGCCAGAGAACATTCTAGGACTCAGGGAGCCTCCTGAAGTGGGGGTGATCCCACCCGCAAACCGCCTAAAAGGAGGAGAGAAGCTTGCCACCATGGGGGGTTACGCTTGCAGCCATCTGCAGAGACATGGTGGTAATGCAGGAACTTTTCCTGAGGGTTTTGGACTAGGCACATGCTAGAAAGTCCCCCAGATGTGCCAGGGTTTAATAAACAGTGGAAGAATAGCTCTGGATTCTGCAGTCAGAAGTCTTCACGTGGTGGTGGGACGAGGACTGGTTTTCAGGCTTTCTGTTTAATTCCTCTCAGCCATCAGCCCAGTTTAGAGAGTGGCATTATTTTAATTAGTTCTATCGTCTTCCCACAACCATAGACCTAAAGATCAGGAAGTGCTGGGAGAAGGGCCCATCACCGTCCCAGTTTTCAACCGAGTTTGAATTTTTTTTTTTAGTGTGGACTGCTGACAATTACAAATTATTTTGTAGGAACTGATTGTTAAGAGAGAACACTTAAAACCCGATTCACTTTCCGAGGTTAAAGTGTGACTGGTTGTTTTAATTTGATTGGTAGTCTTCAAAGAGGCAACATTTTAATTTAAGGGTCAACTTGTTCTGAAAGGCTAACCAGTCATGTAATCTAGGTAAGTCTCGGCCTAAATAGGATAAAGATGGCCATGCATAATTAAAGTATTCAAAGGCACCTTTGTCAGTTCACTACAAGCTCTTGGGATGCCTCGAACTGTACTAAAAGGAACCCTCACCGAAGCAAATAGTCTAAGGGATCGATCATATTAGTATGGGTAGTGAATCCGATTTTATACTAAGGACTAATTTTAATATAATCATCCTCACGTGATGAGAATTTGTAAAATAGATTAGCGAGGTATGATTATGTCTACTTGAGAAGTCTTGAAATGTTCCATGTTTAATTTGCAAGTTTGACTCTATTAGTTTCTTACAACTCTTCTGCTTTAGTTCCCGTAGCTCCTTCTCTAACTAATGTCGCTTAATAAAGCGTAACAGTTCACATCATAGTTCCACCTTTAACCCCACACCAAGAAATCTAGTATGCTAGCGAAGAATATTTTATAAATTATTTATTTGCTCTTCATTACAAAAAATCTTCTCAGCTACTTTGTACATAAGTACCCTACTGTAATTTTATTTTTTTCCTTGTTATTTCCTACACAGAAAACAAAGGTTGTCATGAAAAATATGAGCATGGAAATTATTATCTTAAATTTTCAAGGTCCAAATAAATAGAACTTAATTTATCAACTCGTACCTACAAGCTATTGCTGACAACACACCTATCAGCTGATACCTAAGGGATCGTATATTTTGTCTGCCCCTCCATCTTTAAGTAACTTTTGAGTCTGTTGACCTGTTTCATAGGCAACATGCCTCATCTGCATAAAAAGTCAAACAACAGCAGTTTCCTCCTGTTTTCAAAAACTAAGAAACTTCATCCCAGCACCCTGGCTGGAAGTGGAAAAATAAACGCACGCAGCGGACACTTGCTGGCTACGCAATTACAGAAATTTGAATCCGACCTCTTGACCAATAAGCTCAGTCCTGGAGCCTCAAGACCGAACCCCAAAGCTGCCTTTCTCTCATGAACGCAGCAGCAAAAGGGAAGGAGTTGTCAGTCCTGGGACAAGCGAGTGGTGTGATACCCAGATTTCTGATGTTTGATGCTATGAAACAAAAGTGATGACCTAAGAGGGAAGGGGGGGTTATCTCAGAGCAGTAAAACACAAGATCATACCAGAATGAGGCCACAGCTAGCGACGCAGTCACTTAGAGAGGACCTGAAGTCTTTCCTGTAGTTCCCTGGTTTTTCTCTCCAGGCAAAGAGGATTATCCTCACAGGAGACACGTTGCATGCGCGGTTAGTTCTAGTGAGCTCATTTTGAGGGCTACTAAGGTAAATTACCCACACTTAGGCCCGGGTCCCCCAAGGCGGTTCTCGCGTTTCCTCCACGCAAACAGAAAACTTTCAGTCCTTCCGCGAGGCAGCACAGAAATAAAGCAAGCTTTCTGCTGAATTACAGAACAATGTTCCACGTTTGCACATAATGCCAAAAAAACCCCCCAAAAAACAACAAACCAAAAAAAAACCCAAACCAGGACCAGACACGCTTAAATTCAAACCAAACACTGGCCACCTCAGCTCGTTGCTACCCTCTTTCTGATATTCTGTCTCTATGGCTTTAGAAGAGAGGCAGGTCATGTTAGGCTTGAAAACTCTGTTGGCAGGACTAAACATGGCCCTTGTGAAGTACTGACCAGAGCGCGACTCAAACTCAATCTTAAGTTTAATTAACGGGTTTAACTTGTGTGAACCTGATCTTATAAGGAAGCCAGATTTAGATGGGGAGGTGGTAGCTCTCCTTAAGCCAACTCGTATCATTTAGAAGCACAAAAAAAGTCACACAGGTCCTTCTCCAGGTCTGAAAGCCCTTTTTTTAAGGTAAGTTGAGCTTGAGACAAGGTTCCGACTCCAAACTGATTGTGTTTTGCATGGCTCCCTGCCAACGCTGTGGTTTGATGGTGAGCCTAATTACAATAGATCTGGTCCATTGTAGATTTAGAGTGCCTGATGCAAATTAAATACTGGTAATAGTACTGACTCCTTTACCCAGTGGTCATCTGGGGGACTTTGGTGCTCTGGGCATGCAGTTGACGGAGCAAAATCTGTTATAGCAAAGGGTTCGCAGAAATAATTAAGGTCATGGATATAAAAATAGCTACAATTGTATAACTGAGCTCTTTATGTTAGTAAGATTTATAGTAAGAATTATTAACTCTAACAGCTATTTTATCTAAAGCAATGTCCATGAAATAGGATGACCTTTTATCTATTACCTGTTGGGTTTACAGCATCTATGAGTTCCAGACTGATGAGTTCCAGACTCAGGCCAATTTGATTCCATGTTCTATTTATACCACACTTTTTTTTTTTCTTTTCTTTTTTTTTTTTTTTTTTTTTTTTTTTTTTTAAGAGAAGGAGGAAAAAAATCCCCAAACCCTGACATGTTTCCGGCATGCAAATTTGATCGGCTAACTAGAGTTAGGTTATCAAACGCACAGTGATTCTGAGCCCTTGGACGGGGGGAGATGAAGCACTGAACCTATAATAGCAACCCAACAGGTTAACAGTGGTAAACACTGCATTATTTGTCATAACACATTCATTTAGCACACGAGGAGAGAAGGCTCCTGTGAGCCAAACCAAAGACATCACAGCGATGCTGGTAGGCTTCGAAAAGACTGAAATTCGTAGAGCAGCTTTAGTTTATTGCGATTACAGACAGGGAAAATGGCCTGAGCAAGCACCAAAAGCTTTCAAAACACTTCCTGACTTTCAAGGAAATCTTCCTCTCTCTGTGTGGATATCACTGCCTAGGCTTCTTTGTGGCAGCCTTCATTAAAACAAAGACCATCTCTTGTTTTGGACCCTAAAGAAACAGCCGGAGCTTCAGAACGCTCAGAACCAGGCAGATCCAACTGGTACTACAATCGTATGGCAATCCGACCGAAGGATGCCAGATGAACGGCGAATAATGAGAAAACATTACTTTAAAATACGTGATCAGGTGGCTGCTAGAGCATACAGAGGAACTGTGATCGCTTTGCCATGTCCTCTCCTCCGAATATTGCTCAAATGCTTTCAGACCTGCTCTCACAACACCTCGGAAAACCCAGATGAATTACGGAGTACATCAGTCATACTGTGCCTGAATGATTTTAAATAAAATTGACTATTAAAATGATCCAGTCCCTCTATTTCTCCTAGAATATCTTTATTTCCCCTCTGAGATTCACAAATCATGCCTCCCCCTGCTTTGCTCTCTCAGACTCTTTACTGAAGTACAAACCCGCTAATTGGAGTATTATTTGAGCCTTTATAGTTAACTTTTGCTGACTGGCCTCTTAAAATGCTTCAAATGACAGAAACGTTGCTAGATGTCTCCATGAAATAATTAATAGTGCTGAAACTTGCACCATCATCATTAACGGGCCTAACAGCCAGCTGGGATAACTGACACCTGTGGTTTTGTTGTTTTTTTTTTTTTTTTGTAGACGAATGACTTTATGCTTTCTGTGGGAGAAGATATAGCAGTCTGAATCCCTCTGCAGGTGGAGGAGTCGCCTCATGGTAAGTACAGCTAGAATTTCTTTGCCTTCTTCATAAATAATCTGTTAAACAGTGAGAAAAAATGAGAAAAAAACCCCAAACCAACAACAAGACCAAACAAACAAATAAAATAAAAAAAAGATTTTTTTTTTTTTTTCCTAGAGAATTTGAGCAGAATTGATACAGGAGAATCTGTTTCCCTACAACTCAGGGTTGAAATGGCCATTGTGCCAGCTCTGGCAGAGAGAGGCTCCCGAGCAGCTTATGTCAGTGGTGATCAAAAGCAATCCTATTTCATAGCTCTATCACATCTTTGACATGATAAATTAGTAAAGCTCATCCTGTCTGTATCAAAGAAAAGTTCAAGCTACAAAATCCGTAACAGGAAAGACTGAAGATAGAGCTGAACTGTGAAAGGTGCTCCCCATGGTAATCACTAATAAATGCATGGGAAGAACATGGGGTTATTAAAACCAAATAGATGATTTTTTTTTTTTTTTTTAAAGACCTTAAAATTGCAGCTATGTAAGGCACAGCCTGAAAGTTAATCGCACACACATGCCTAAGCACACATCTCCAGTAAGTCTTCCGCAGGTGTAGAACAATTCCTACGGGGTGTTTCACATGGTGGGAGAAGTTCCGAATTCCCTGTGAGCCAGGCTTCATGGCAAACCCTGCTGACGACAGTGGGTGACGCCCTTGGAACGGGGTGAAGGCTCTGAAGACAAGACCGCGGATTCATGTCAGTGAGCAGAACACACATTTACATTGGGTACTTGGTATGGGTTATGGTCCAGCCAGCTAACATAATCAGCAAACGAGGAAATTTGGGAATTTTTAGATCATCTCTATTTGGACACCTGTTCTGAATAAAATCCCTCCTTACACGGTTTCTATTTTTTTTCTTTTTTGAAAATAATACTCCTGTCAAGAAAACTGTTTATCATATATTCTACAACAAAAGCCTCTGGCAATTCTAACCTGGAAGACCAGCATTAATATTATTATTATTTTGAGGTACAACACCCCAGTGTGGATATAACCTAGTGTTTCCCACACACCTTTATTTAATCTATTGTGACTTTATTTAAGTGCTTGAATAAATGGCTGCCTATTCAAAAGTTCTGGTTGCCTAGTGGTAGCTCATGCTGGGTTTTGACTGACTTTTAACTCCGTGAGGGCCTTCATTTCCACAATATTTCTTTTCTTTCTAAGCATCAAGTACTAATTTTACCATCCACGCTGGTGGTTAGGATTTTATGCATTGATGATAGCCTGCTTTGTTTTAAACCATGTCACTGCTCTGTTAAGTATAAAACCATAGAGCTCTGTGGATTACTGATGACTTCTCCCAAAGGGCATCACAGCCTCAAAGATTTCTCTCTTCCTAAAAGATGAGTAGAATCTACATAATTTGTATTTCATGACAACACAACAGCTCACACTCTGAATTACTAGTGTTATACTCTGATGTGTGTCAGCAATGGCAGTGCAGTGCCGGCTGGTTATTTAACAAAGCTAAATTAATTTGTAGCTGTCAGTCATGTTTGCCGGATTAGCTTAGATTCTGAGATTTATTGACAAGATATAATAGCTGACATTTAAATTGTCTGTTCTCGTAGAAGCAAACATGAAGCATGGACCTGAAATATGACATTTAGTTCTAAGCCCTGTTGAGGGAGAGGGATAATTTGCTACTTCTGTCCGGCATCCTTTAGATGTTAAAGTCATCTCTTCCTGAAATATTTATACCTATTTCTCAAATTCCTTGAGTACAGTTCATTTTATTCCTGTCGACAAGTGCAAAAGGGTACATTCATCCCTCTGTACCTATGCCACTGCCTCATTCCAATAATAATTAGCGGGCAGTTTGATGAAGGGATTGAGGGGACCTGGCTGCATCATGTTTGCTGCTGCCCCATGGGAAAGGGACTTTCAGTTTGGAGTTTTTGCCCTTTTCCTCCTCATCACTGTGAACGTGTAAGCATCAGGGCACTCATGCAGAGGAGGGAAAGTGGCACCCAACAGCTTTCTTCACGCCTCCAGCAAGGTGTGTAAGGGCTGAGAGCACGGGCTTTGAGACAGCTTTGTGCCATGGCACGGAGTTGATCATAACATGGCCCTGACAATACATCAAAGGCAACTATAGTATTAACAGTGACAGTTATGCTACAAGCAAACCTTTAACAGGAAAAAAAAAATCAACCACAAATTGCAAACGCTTTTTCTTCCTCTTAATGCCAAATGCTCCCCATAATATCTTGATGAGTTGGCCGTTGTCTTGTATGTGAACCTCAGATCCTTGCCTGCCTTTGTTATTGTTAAGACCAGAAAGGAATATTATGTTGTTTTGCTATTTTAAAATAAATGCTTCACTGCAAAAGAGACCGGTAACCCATGTTAGGTGTCTGTCCTTCCATACCCACTCAGCTATAAATCAGTAATATCTATAATAGGTGGTGTTACCAGTCTGGAGGGTTTGACATTGGGGTTTGGCTCAGGCACAGACTAAGAAGCTCATTTGCTCAACTGAACTTGAACACCTGAACAACATAATCTCTCATGGCTGTGAAAGCCAATGAAAAAAAAAAAAAATTCGCAGGAATTGAATTTTTTTTCCTGGGTTTTGGACATTTGGCTTTTATCAGAACCTCAAGCTGTGCATACAAAACAAAGGGAGTCAGACTAAATTGTCCAGGAAAAAAAAAAAATAAAAAAAAATTTCTGAAATTAGAATTGGGAGATGGGGGGGAAGTCTGATGTCTGCCCTGCATAATGCCACCTCTCCACCTGTCTGGATACCTTTTTTGATGGCTCGCCCTTTCAATCCCTCTGATTGTAACAACCAGCATGTAAAATCAGCCCTTTGTGTAGATCACTTTTAGCTGATTATTGTAAAGAGTCTCCACTTCAAATAAGGGGTTAAATTGTCTTCCTGTTACCTGAGAGTGTTTTTCTTCAAGGGGTTTGATTGGCCCGGTGCTCACACCTTCACTTCGTGGAGAAGGGGGCAGTGACTGCAAAAAAAAAAAAAAAAAAAAAAAAAAAAAAAAAAAAAAAAAAAAATAGTACCCAGCACACAACTCCGTTAAATACACTGTTGTGTCAGGACACAAAGAACAAACCTAGAAGTAATATTTTCTTTCTTTTAATACCGGACACATTTTTGAAAAGCAACAACATCTGATGGTTTAAGTCCTTCACTGATCCCCTAATGATGACCGACTGGAACATTAGAGCATCCTTGGCTTCCCTTCAGGCCTTTTAACTACTCCAGCTGGTCACTAACTGCTCTGTAAAAAGACCTCTGTGTGGCACATTTGTACACAATATGGATCCTGCAGGTTCTCCATCCCCACGGCACTAGTTAGGCAAGTGTTCCCTTCATGTATCGGCTATGCCCTCCCTTTCAGGCATGTATACGTATTTTTTTCCCCCTTTTCCCAGCTTCTCTGACTTCTATTTTTAATATTCAGTTAACTTTGTAGAAAGTAATTATATTCTGCTCATTCTACACCAGCTGGTATTTACTTCATCCTCCATCAGGCATCAACAGAGCATGGGGCTGCAAGACAGAAATATTACTCTGGCAAGCATAAATATTTCATTTTTCACACCACAAATGCGTTGATGATTTATTAATTAGCCTAAAGGCCTGCTGCTTCTGCATAGCTGAGTAGCAAAATAATTCAGCTATGACGACTGAGAAAGTCTGTGGCTCGCATCCCCTTGGAAAACTTTGACCAGCAGCACGTCTGAAGGCTAAAAAACATTTCCGATGGGCCAAGACCAAAACTACCGAGATAAATCTTGGCCATTGCAACCTTCGGACCAGCTTTGGAGAAACTCCTTGTCAAATTTCAAGCAGTAGCAGCTCCGATGCCGGCCTCGTGCTGGTTTGCAGAGGGAACCTGTCTGGCTGCTGTCAAACACATTCTCAGCAGAACTGATACTCCATAGCAGCCGTAACACTCAAGCAAGCCAATAAAAGCAGGAAACTGAGCAGCGGTATATTACTATTCCTTGGTGTTCTTCATTTCAGATCCAGGCTGGCAACCATATCTGGCTTTTTGTTTTAACACCACCACAAAAATAATCCTGAGATGCGCCTTTAAAAATTAAAAGGATTGTTCTTCTGCCTTAATATTACTTTCAGAACAGCCGGAGATGGTGTCTACTTAATTTTGTTTAAAAATGCAATCATTTTGAATTCTAGCAATCTCTCAACTTTAAACGAAAAGCAGAGAAAGGAAAGATGAATATATCAAATAACTTTTAAAGTATGAGGAAAAGACCATTTCAACTCTGGAGAACGTGCTGGTGTTCCCATTTTGATTCTGTTTGCCTTCACTTTTAATTATATTAAAATGTAATTATTATAACCACTATAGTGATGAATTATCTTTAGACATGGGTAAAAATCTGAACTAGACTGCTGGGTTTGAGTGGGCAGTGGCTCAAACCTTTGGCCAGTTAGGAGTCAATACCGGGGCTGATGGATCTCCACCAGGGACCAAAGTAACTGGAGAAAATTCACCCTCAGAAACTTGCGGTGACCCCACATGGCAGCATGCAGAGGTTCTACTGGAGGGCAGGGCTGCTGTTCAGGTAACGTGGCAGGCTGAAAGGATGGACCAGGGGAGCCTCAGGGTGCTCAGCAAAGGCAAATGCAAGCCCTGCACCCTCATCCTCAGCAGCTTTAGCAAGAAAATAGCTGGGAGGTTGGGAATTAATGTCCCTTCACTGGGCAGATGCAGAGTCCCAAACATTGTCCATCACTAGGGGAGAGGTGTTGATACCCCCTTGGAGGAGGCTGGAGCACACAGGGCAGGGGCTGAGGGAGCTGGGCTTGCTCAGCCTTGAGATGAGAAGGAGAAAGGGTGACCCGATGGGGCTTTCAACTAGAGGGTGTGTCCGGAGAAGATGGAGCCAGACTCCTCTCAGAAACGGGCAGTGAAAAAATGAAATGTTCATAAATCACAGCAAGAGAAATCAGACCTGGGTGTAAGGTGGAAAAACAAATGAAACACCACGAAAAAGGTTAAGCACAGCAACACTTGTCCAAAGAGGCCATGGAGTCTCCACTATTGGAGGTGTCCAGTGCTCTGGTGGACAAACCCCTCCATGAGCTGATTATTCTTTGAGCCTAACCCTGTTTTGAACGATAGGTCGGACTGTTGAACCCTCCCAGTTGTCCCTCCTAACCTAAATTATTCCATGATGTCACGATTCAAAAAACTTAGTGGTAATTGCTGTTTATATGCTCTGATTAATGATGGAAGTTATCTGATGTTTATATCATAGTGTTTTGACCCTGGTCCAGAGAATCTGTTTTCATACCCTGCAAGGAAATATCTTTTACATTCTAGAAAATAATCGAACACGACCAAAACGGCAGCAGTTCCACATACATTTGGGAAGCATTTTAAAGTTCTCAAAACACAAGTCTTTTGTCTGATTTGGATTGGAAATGTATTTTAAAGTATCAGAAGTTTCCACAGAGTTAAATTCTGCCTGGCAGTCCCAGTGAACGTGCATGTATCACTAACTCTTGCTAAAATAAATCCTGGTTTTTTTGGTTATTGTCCCCTCTTGCCTCTTATTAAGACTTTTTAGTGGGATGTTTTGGAAAAGAACTAGTGAGCTGGGTCTCGGTAGCAATTTCCCCTTAGTTTTGCTATTTATCTTACTTGTGTAAACAGAGAGCCCAGCTGAGACTTGTAGGTGGTGTAAAAGAATGAAGCAAAGAGCGATCGCTGCCCGGGAGAGGTGGTGTATGACACGTCAGGTACACGACAGCAGGGTTGGAAACGGATAAGGAGAGGTACCAGAGACAGAAGAGCCGGGAATGCAATCTATGTCTCTGGGTCTCAGTTCAGTGCTATTTAAATGGTAGAAAAAAGCTGCTCTGGGGGAAAAAAAAAATCATTAAAAAAAAATAAAATAAAATCTCTTGCTGACAACAGTCTGCCTGGGGTTAAAGACAGAACGAAGTCGGTGTTAGACTTCTTCCCAAGAGTTATTTTTAAGGTTACTCCTGCTTGTTAGATAAACATCACAAGCTGACACAAGGGGAAAAGGGAGACAGATGTCTGGCTCATGGCTATGCTGGTGGCAGGACAGTGGAAAGGGGCAGCATTTTACCCTCTGGAGGGTGGTGGTGCCCACTGCCTGCCCGACCTCCCTGCCAGGGAGAGCAGTTCAACCCCGGGCAGCCGGAAAAGCTCTGGGCATTTAAACCTTGAAAAGCAGTGGTGACAGGAATCAGCAACTGTGAAAACAGGCACGAACCCGCCCTTTTGGAGGATGTCCTAAGATGGTTATGTCTTGCAGGGGATGTCCCACTGCCAGAAAACTCAAAATCCACAAGACTTCCCTGGACACTCAATATTTTCGTTAAAAATTTCCATAACAGACTCACCAGCTCTGACCAGTTTATTACCGGTGTTTCTGTGCACGCTGTAAACGGGGGGTGGTGGTTCATTACAGGGCATGTCCAGGAGAGCATCAGGGGAGCTGGGGGCCTGCGCTTCAGTATCATCAATTTGCAAGCAGAGCATCATTACATTAAGACCACGCTTATTTCTCACGTTTATACTTCACACGTTGAGGAAAATAAAAAAGGATTTAGCCAACAGAAACATAGGTTGCTTCAGCGTGGCATTAGCAGTAAGGCTCTTCTGACAACTGTGGTTTAACACAGCAAGGGTTGAGTTACACCCGGGCCCATTTCTCTTGAAACTTTCTAGCAGTTCCTGTCAAATGCTACTTTATATATTTATACTATTTCACTTCATTGCACATTAATAATGTGTGCTCTATTATCAGCGTTAATATTACGTGAATAACAGTAGTTTTCCTAAATTTCTGATTTGTATTACAATGAAGCACCACCTCATCAGCGTACACAGAAAGACACTGAATGTTCAATTCCCAAAGCAAATTTTTATTCTCTATTTTTAAAATAATCCTGGCAGTTGTGCACAATACAGAGTAAAAGTTGTTATTGCAAGGAAAGAAGTAATGCAAAGTTTCTTTTTTTTTTCTTCCTCTCTGAAAAATGCCAGACTTTTCATTTCAAATTTCTAAACAAAAAATGTCTGAGATCTCACACATTTGAGGCATCATCATGCTTTCTGCCAATTTTATACTCATGAGCCAGAAGAAACCGGCATAAGACATAGGTTTGTTTATTTTTAAATAAAATTGTCAATAAAATATGATAGCTTATATCTGAGAAATCTGTCTCTCTGCTGCACACATTCAATATTTTACTTGTTTCTTCTAGGCTAGTGCCTTGTCCCCGTGATGAATTTTCAAACGGTAGGTATCATGGGAACTACCTCATGAGCACCTTTGCCATTCCTGTCGACACTCTGGTTGCCTTATGCCCTCTAGGTCAAGGATTCAAAGTTATCCATTGCCGGTGCTCTGACTTTTCAGGCTGCCTTCAGCATATGTCGCTTATTACAATATATAATGCATTGTAGCTGTGAAATGGAGCACCATAGCAACGAGGGCATGTAGGAGAGGGCTATTAAACCAGAGAGGTAGGTGTGACAGAAGGCCCGGGGTTTGTCAATAATTCACACTTTATGGCAAGAGGAAATTGATAAAAGGCATTTATTTTAAAAGAGGTAAATCTGTTCTGTTTCTGTGATCTCATAATACATCCTTCATGAAGATGGGAACTAACACCTCTAATAAAAGGTAAAGGACACACAATTCAGCAGCTGATCACTTCGATCTCCATTTCCTTGCTGTTCCACACAAATCAAAATGAAATACTGTCCTTGAAGTCAAGACACGCTAAGTAGCTTCCCGGAAAAAGAAGGGACAACAGCCAATGAGAGAGGGGGGGAAAAAAACCATCCAGTGCTCTTGGTGTGAGTCTGCCTCGCTGTTGCAATGGCTTAGGGGCCTCCGAGTACAACAGTGATGGAAAGTTGTTGTGGTAAGGCATTAGCTGTCTTTTTCTACCTGCCAAGCCACAGAAATGCGGCGTTCAGATCACAGCTAACCCTTGCAGGAGGTGAAAACCTTCGCAGGAACAAAAGCACAAACGCCAATATGGTGGTTGCTAGTTGCTCAATTTATTAACTGCGCAAATGCTTTATATTCGCCTTTCTGTACATCGCGAGATCTTTAGTTCCCTATTCTTTCCTTACATTGTGAGATCTTTCATGTGCCTAATTCTTTCCGTACATCACGAGATCTTCCGAGCTCCTCTCCCTACAGAAAGTAATGGGCGGTGGGAGATCAGGGACTGAAAAAAACCGGAAGACTTGAATTTGGTTAACTTCTATAATGACATCAGAAAGTGTTTCCAAAGATCAGGCTGTGAAGGGACAAAGCCAAAAATAAACACCAGATACAAGCAGTGACTACACCCAGGTCTTAAAGCAGCCAAAAAGCCTTACTTCCCTGCGAAGTATGATTTATAAGGGACAGCACTTTGACGTGCTTGAGTTTAAAAACTCAATAAACTGCGGCAGTTTTGGTTCATGATGTTTCGCTAACACACCACTAGAAATAGCGTGAATGAGCTCTTCTTGCCTGTTCCAACCTGACCTGGAAAAGCACCTTTAGAAAAGGGTGGTTTGGGCGTTTCCCTGTTGTTCACAAAGCAAAGCATATTTCTTGGTGGGCGTACACAAGCTGAAGGTATAACAATCCAAAGAGTACATAATGGACAGACAGAAAAGTGATGGTGGATGGAAATGTCTCTTCCCCGCGTAGCGCATGCGGGGATACACAGGGCCATGAAATGGGATGCTCCCAGCCTGGCAGGGCAGGTGAAGGGAGAGGATGCTTACAAGGGAAAGGAAATGACAGCTGTGTGCTGCTGGATGTGGTCAACATGTGGACTAAAAACTTTGCCTCCGACATGGCAGGACCTCAGCCACATTGCTCTGCAGTTGGCTGAAGGAGGGGGGGAAAAAAAATAATAAAAAAAAAAGGGTTTATGGCAGGAGGAAAGGCCTTGATGCACCCCGTGTTACAGGTACTTGAAGCTACAGGCAGCGTGGTTGATGCTTTTCTACCCAAAGAGATAAAAATTTCCATATCTTCCTCTCTCAGAAGGAGAAAAAAAAAAAAACAAAACCAAATCTCTAGGCTACTGATGTCACCAGCACTCAGGACAAACACGCTTGTTCTGCTAATCAGCTTTTGTGGGAGCAAAAGCACCAAATGTTTTGCCAACATACAGCACTTCGGGTTATTGTGGATGAAAGATTTGCTTGTCTTGTAGAAATAAATTAATCCTGAGCAGTGCTGCTGGAATTAGTGGAGATAGGTGGAAATATGGGAAGATGGTGGCTTAGTTTAATAGCAGATAATGAATAATAGTGAAAAAAAAAAAAAGTGAAAATATTCAAAGAAATTAAATGTGCATGGTTAAAGGCCAGGAGAATTTTGTAGCCAGAATATAGTTGTAAAAAGTTGCTCTTGTGGACAACAGATTCATAGCTCTTCATTAGAATGCTGAAGGGAAAGTTGAGGCAAGGAAAAAAAACAAGATAAAGATAATTAAGCAATGATTTAATTAAGAGCTTGGGAGAAAAATGCCTTGGTTAAAATGCATTTCCCTTCTTGTTTAGAGCAATGTAGTTATCCAGCAAAATCGGAAAGATTTTCTGAGGTGATGTTGCCAGTGGTGGCCTTTAGAAGATTTTTGAAATATACTTTCAAAGACAGACAGGGAAAGGAAAAGTCAACCTAAAATTGGAATATTTGCTCAAGTCTATCCAAATGAGATTATGGTGTGAAAACCTACATATGTTCATCTTTCAATGCACTACTAACTAAAACATGCAAGATTTACAACGTAAAAAGAAGAAAGGGGAAAAAAACAGTGCAAAACAAAAGATTTTTTTTTCCCCCCCCTCAAATCTATCACTTGGTAACTCTGTTAGCTGGAAAAACTTTTTGCTTTGATATTTGTTCTGCGTTAAAGTCTTTGGTGCGCCCTCTGAATAATTCGACCAGTGGTAGAAACTAAGACTTCTATAACAAACTAGCATTAAAAACAAAAATACAAATTCTAATCTACTGTTCTAATCTATAATAAAAATCTTTGAGGTTTTTGCTATGATCTGCATAGTCAAACAGTTCAGATCTCTTCAATCTCAGCACTGTCTCCTAGCTGACACGGGAGCAGCATGACCATGACCCTGCGCTAAGAAAAGGACTAAAACCCACCCCGAAACGTAATTGGATGGGATAAATACTTCTTTATCTGAAGTTTAGGTGCAATATTGGACAAGAAGAACTTGCACTTCACAAAATTAATACTGCTGCATAGAAAAAACAAAAAAACAAAAAACAAACCAAAATCAAGAATATTTTGTCCCCTGTCCTGGTTTCAGCCGGGGGAGGATTTTCTTTGAGCTGGAGGGCTGGGCCCAGACGGGCCACTGGAACCTTCCACATCCTGCGACGCCACGCTCGGCATCTAAAGGAGGAGGATTCTCTCTTGCTTCTGGTTGTGTGGTGGGATTTTTGTTCCATCGGGATCGCAGCCAGGGGCAGCCTGCACGTGGTCACAGGGTGGTGACGTGCATCGCCTGCTTGGACTTCACGCTATTATTTTGTTACACTACAATCATTAAGCTGTTTGTTTTTTTGGGGGGGTGTTTTGTTTTTTAATTTTCAACCTACAAGTTGTTTGTTTGGGTTTTTTTTGTTTGTGTTTTTTTTTTTTTTTTTTTTTTTTTTCCCCCCTTTCTTTTTATTCCTCCCCTGTTTCCCCAGCTGTGTGGTGTTTGGCTGCCAACTGAGTTCAAATCATGACACCCCTCAAATGGGGGTTAATTATATAGAGATAAATTTCCCAGGGTCATGAAAGCTTCTAGAAAGCAGCTTTTTAAAAAGCATTTTATTATTTCAAGCTATTAATGATTTCAAGCAATGTTTCAAAGTTGATAAATAGCCCATTTAAGGTTTGTAAGAGACAAAACCGTATGCCTTTTGCAAAGTGCTGACCTGGCTGTAGGCCATAGAGGTGCCAGACAAAGGTTCCCCAAGATTATTTCCGAGACACAGCTCTCGTCGTACACAGAAGACTCAAGGATACACCCAATAGCAACTCCTCGTGCGACTGCTGATCCTGCTTCCTGGTTATACCCACAGGAGTAGGAAAAAGGCAAAGGGGTGTGGCGGTATGGGAACCACACAATGCTGCTACGTAAAGCCTTTGTCTTTGACTCCAGCGACTCAGAGATGAGGAATTCCCTGGGAATGCTATAGAATTAAGGAGTTAGAGGAGGACAGGTGGCAGTTTAGAACGCCCTGATGATGATCAATGCAGCTATCTATTTTCTACAGTTCAACGTTGCCAAATATTCGGTGTGGGGAAGAGGAGAAAGGCTTTAGGGGGAAAAAAGGCAGAGAAATCTTTTTGGTATATGTGGAGTCAGCAAAAAAAATTCCATCTATAGCTGAGTTTAAAAGAAGTGAATTGACTCAAGTGACCCAAGTCCAGAAGGCAGTAGTTTCATGAGTTGTGCTTGCTCAGGAGTTGCCTTTGGGACCAAGGGAGACCTGTTCCTCTGCAATTGCATGTGGTCTTGGCTAGCACGAAGGTGACTGAACAGTGCATGAGCCTGCAGCACCGTGCACCAGCACATCGAAGGCCACAGCTTTAACACAGAAACCTTTGTGGGCTTGCTTTTAGAATTTTGCAGGAAGTAACGTTTAGATAAAAGTTCCTTTTGTATTTGCTGAGTTTGAGCAATGAACTTCTCTCCTCCCTCGTGTCCTCCTTGTCTCCTCTGTGTCCTGTTCCACTTCCCCGCAGCCATAAAGACTGAAGTATACCCAGAAATGATTTCTTCAAAACTGGTCAAATGAATTTTCAGAGAAGAGTCTCACCAGCTTTTTGCATAATCCCACTGTGTCCTCCTCATGCGATCGGAAAGATCCGGTAGCAAAATCCCTTAGTGGAAGGGATCGATACTGATAATGCTGGGATTGCTATAAATAGTGTTTCACTGTGAAAATTAAGTTCATGACTAGCTCTCTGGTCAAGATGGACACATCTCTGGGCTGCCGATGAAAGACGTACAGGCCCTCACTGGGCTGCATATAAAAGTCATGCAGACTTTCAGAAGCAGCGTGCTGATGTTGCTGAGAAGCTAGCTCTTGTCTCAAGTGTCTTATTAGTGCCTTGCTTTGTTCTGAAGATCTTAATGACAAATACGCTTTGTTTTTTCCCCAACACAATGGCCACACGGTTCTAACTGACAAGGGCTTTGAGAAAGCACAAAGTGGCAGGCACTCCTTGGAGGAGTACTCCATGCTCCATTCTTAGTTTCTTATTGTTTTAAAAGCTGCAGAATATTACACCGAAAGACTTTGCTCAAGAATCAAGAGAGCTTATTATGTTCTGACAGAGTAGAATGTCTCCTCTGCATTTTTTTTTTTTTTCAAAATAGAAGTATTCTGTTCTGTTTCTCCTCCTGTATACATTTATTGGTTGGTTGTAGTGGGTTTTTTTTCCATACTATTTCACATTCAGTAAGACCGCTAACTGACTAGCTCTTCTTTGCGGTCTCTTTTTATTCACTACTCATGGACAAGTTTACATTTAGATTAAACATTTTTACCTTTCTGTTGGAACAAGTGGCACTAAAAAGCACATTTGATATAAAGTTTATGCCCTAATATAGATGAGCATCAGTCATGAACATCTCAAGCCCTACAACAAGGAAATAAAACACTGCATTGTGTCACCTAGTCAGGTCTCTAGTGTGAAGGAGACTGAGCCAGATGTCTGAACCTGTACACAGGGGTAGTATGTTGGGATAAAAAAAAAAATAAATTAGGTGTTATGAGCTTCCACTTTATCCCACTGTACTGCCCTGCCTGTGGAGAAGCCAACCATTCCCTTAGCAACCTTATAATTTCCTACAAAGCCAAATGTCACCAGTTTCACGCTGAACATAACCCTTCCTTGTCACTGATAGTCACGGAGTTCTTGGTAGAGCTAAAATACTCCATCCATGAAGGAGAGCTGCAGGCACATTTGGCTCAGACCCTCAGCTACTGAATGACTCTGCAAACAATAAAATGTCTCTTTACCCAGCAAGCCAAGAGAAATTACCTTCTGTGCTAGCTAAAAAGCCAGCTCTGGAAAACGAGAAGCCCAATCTCCCAGTTGTTTCTGATTCTTAATAACCTTTGATCTCAAACTACATTCATGGAATCTATTGAATATGAAGGGAGCGCAATAATTTCTACGAGCAGTTATAGCAGTAAACCAAACTCTGCCTGATCACCTTTGTGTTATCAACAGAATTATTGAAATTGTTTCCTTGTTAATCATCCAAACGCCGGTGCTGGGGAAGACTGAATTCACCAAGCTATGCCTTCCACAACAGCAAATGCTCATTTTTGCAATAGTTTTTTTTTTTTAATACACATATTTTTTTTTTTTGCCCCCCACTCAAAAATTCTACAGCAGAGAGTATGAAAATCTAAACCTTAAAGTTTTCACTGAATGTAATAGAATCATTAATGCTTTTTTTTTTTTTTTTTTTTTTTTTTTTTTTT
>NW_020799106.1:2441570-2461326 GCF_003259725.1 Athene cunicularia
TTTTTTTTTTTTTTTTTTTTTTTTTTTTTTTCCTGTCTGTTTTTCACCTTTGGCAATCTCACTTTGGAAAAAGACAACTGAAACATGGTAACTTTCCAAAAGCTGAAAAACTTTCCTCATTCAAGTTTCATTTTTTTGCTACAGAAATGGAGAAGGGTTACAAAAGCTGCAGAATAGCAACAGAGGAGGAAAAAAGGGTAAGCAGATAAAAATAAACAATGAGGAAGAATAGATATCACTTACTGCACAGTGTCAAAATAGAAAATGTGTGTTTGTGCCTTCCCAGGTTTTGCTGGGAGAAAAACATTAAATATTGAAGCAACTCAAGATATAATTTATTTCAACTACTGTGTTGAGAAAACCACACACACAGAAAAAGGGAGAAAACACCCAAAGAATAAACACAAGTATTGTTTAATTCAAATACCTCGAAACTGTAACAGCCTCAAGCATCTGAGGGGGAATCAGTAGGTGAGTGAGGATGTGTTATTGCTTCTTGGATGAGCTTGGGGTGGGTCTGCTAATTCCAGCTGCCAAGGTGAAGGCAGCTGGCTTGTCTTCTCTTCTAGTGAAAGGGCAGGTGATGAGCATGGCTCTGCTGGTCTGTAAATTCATATGCAGCACTACCACGCCTTCAAGTGCCACCTGGCAAATAAATATTAGTCCCACAGACCCTTTGGCTTGCAGGCAGGAGCTGTGAAAATACAGGTTTAGCAGCCAGGGCTTGGCAGCCCCAGGGCAGGTACAAGGCATGGAGTCAAGCCACTGGGCCTTGTCACTTAAGTGACTTAAGACAAGAGGTAACGGCCTTAAATTGTGATGGGGAAGGTTTAGACTAGATATTAGGCAGCATTTCTTTTCAGAAGGGGCTGTTGGGCGTTGGAATGGGCTGCCCAGGGCAGGGGGGAGTCCCTGGGATCCCTGGAGGGGTTGAAGAGTAGAGTTGACATAGAGCTTGAGGATCTGGTGTAGTTGGGAACTGTCAATGTTGAGTTAATGTTGGACTGGATGACCTTTGAGGTCTTTTCCAACCTCGACGATGTTGTGATTCTGCAGAGAAGAAGAGCCAAGAGCCAGCCTGCGCCGTCCTCACCACAAGCACAGGGAAGCAGCTGCGCCGCGAGCAACGCTAAACACCCCACAGATATGGGTTTAAGCAGCAGTGGATGAAAAAAGGAATCCCTGAGGATGCCCAGAGGGAAAACACACAGAATAAAAAAACTGCCCGTACAGCCAAGTTTATGAGAGCAGCTTATTCTGAGGTTTAACTTTTGCTGTTGTGCACAAAGCTGCCCAAGTGGGTACGAAAGATGCTGCTGAATTATCTGAGCTGTTGCCCGTGTAACACATGGGCTCTGAGGGCTCTGCCGAGGGCTGGCTGGAGACACAGCTCATTGTCATTAATCCTACAGCGCTGAGAGGTGAACAAATCCTATTTTTGACACCCTTCGGGGTGCCCTATTGTCTATTTCCCCACCACTTGCTGCTCGGGGAGGAATGATTTAAACCCATGAATTCAAAAGAGAAAGGAACAGCATTTCCTAGCAGTGGCAGAAGGGTGATGAAACCATCTTTTCGCTGCAGTCAATCCTGCACAGGTCTATTAACTTTATTGAAGAGAAGACCCAGCTGTTTAAAATAACAACACAACAGCTTTTGTCTGCTCTGCTCCAACAGCGGTGCGGATCCCCCTCAGTGCCTCCCTTGTAGAGTTCTGGCTGTTTGATGCTCCTAGGTTAATGAGTTGTGGCTTGGGAATTTGGAAATATTATTCTACTCTTTGAAGGGGAAAAAAAAAAAACCACAAACCACCAACCATGGGATATCATAAGGACAGAGAAAAGTAACGTTAGGTTGACATAAGGGAATAGACTATTTTCACAAAGTTTATCTGCAGCAGATTATAATTTTCAAACGTAAAAGCCATTCAGTGAGAGATGAAATGTAATAGGAACATACTGTAGAATGTATTCCCTGATCTTTTCTCAAGAGAAGGAAAGAAACTGTATTAGAGCCAGTTGAACAATTTGTAATGAATAATGTAGCTGACAAATTCTACCTTTGCTCTGTTTGTGTGTATTGTTAGTGAACACTGGGTTTTCTCAACTGTTTGTTCATTATTCAAAACACATTTGCCAAACAATTCGTGTGCATTAATCAGTTCTCAAACACAAAATATGCTCTCGATATGACTACACACTTACAATTTAGGAAAAAGACGTGGGTAATTGAGTCATGTTTCATGGCGTGCACAATTGACTCGGAGCAAAGCTTACTGTGATTTGGCCCAAGCTGTCATTCAGTGACTGCGGTGGCCGAGACCTGCCCGTCAAGAAGGACAAACAACGTACAGCTTGGAGGGAGCCTGGCACCAGTTGGCTGGGCCCTGAGCTCTCCGGCCCCAAGTCACTGCTGACGAGTGCAGGGAGACTTCTCACAGCTTTGCAGTTAAGCTCACGGTGAAAAAAAATAAAAATAAAATTAAAAAAAAAATATTACTGGCTTGAATTCAACATACCAACAGCTCTCTAGGGATTTCCTCTAAGAATATAAGATAAAGGACCTCCTACAGCCACCACTCTGCTATTTTTCGGTATTTCCTCCCCCTTTCTGACCTTCGGTGAGTAAATTAGAGTTATTTCTCTCCCTAATATTGCATTTCAAGTCCAAGCGCATTACAGAGCTAACACGTTTAGAGACACTTCCTGAGCTTCATTCTTATATTGACTCCAGTTAGTCTCAGAGTAACTCACAGCCCACAAAATATTAGTGCTCAGACGCCAATGCACTGAGCAATCACCCCCCTTCCTACAGCCAAGGAAGATGGGGCACACTGGTTAGGTGCAAGGGTATCCCTTTTGGGGACACAGGGATGTGGCTGCAATGTAGTGAGAAGAGAGATGGCCCAAGCATGCTGAATTGCCTACACGGGCAATCCTGCCACCTTCTCCAAGAAGCTGGTGGTCTCCGACCACCAAATTCCTATCAGTTTGTTCAGTCTTTTTGACCAGTTTGGTCCTAGTGTTTATCATTGCTTTATGTCACCTCTGAAACATGACCTATTTGTGCCATGGTTTAAGAGAGATGAAAAAGAATGGACAGTAAAAATTTACAGAAGGAAATTCCCATTCTCAGATTATTTTCTACTGTTAAGTCTGACGGGAGGATGGACTGAGCCTGTAAGAGCAGAGCATCATTTTCTTTTGCTTTTGTTTTGGAGCATGGCTAGAGGGACAACAGACCTGGCATCACCCTCCATCAGCAGATTTAGCACTTGCTGGAATAGTTGAGAGCACCATAAACTCTGATCCTGTTAGAATGAAAGAATGTTTCTCTGCTTAGAGGAGAAAAGACAAATTTCCCTGGATGTGGCTCCTTTAGAGACACCACAGTCTTAAGAGATAAATCTACCATGCTGAAGAGCAGCATCATGTTGTCAGAGCCCCAGCGGCAGAGAAGGTCAAGACCAGCTAATAAGTATTCTTCCCCCTTTTTATTACTAACATTTAGGAATATGAACCCTTCATCCTATTGCTGAACCCATCAAGAGAGAAGTCAGAGGGGAGCACAGACACTACAACAGTAGAGGAGGGGTTCATTCTGTTCCCAGTTGAAGTCAGCATCACACTTTGAGGGTAACTCCGGCATCATCTTTTAGTTTTCAAACTAAACTAAGTCACTCAACTTGATGATTTTAATCTAGACCAACTTGATTTGCTAGAGGAAAAATCATCAAGTTGAGTGACTTAGTTTAGTTTGAAAAAAAAAAAAAAAGAAAAAAAGGGATGATTTTAATTTAAAAGACAAAGCTTTTTTTTTGGATGAAAGTAGAGGTAGAGGTCAGCTGACAGGATGTGTGGGAAAATGGGCTCAAATGCATGTTTTATTCAGTCCCCAATTTATTGCTAAGTCCTTCATTTCTTCAGCAACTCAGAAAACACGTAAGTAAAAATAATGTTGAAGAGTTTCCACTCTTTACTGCAGCAGGCTCCCACAAGATACGGGTATTACCTTAAGTCAATTATTTTTTTTTTGCTTCTTTCTCCTGTCTTCAGCTGCTCTGGCCTTCTGCGCTCACTCAACGAAAGCTGTTATCTGACAAGAAATTTCCCAGTTGAAGAATAGGCTGAGTGCCAACCAACACTTCCTGAGTGTTATTTCATCAAGCAGTCGCCGTCTCTCTTTACGGTATAAATGACAGACTGAGGCATTAGGGCCTCTGAGAGGCCCACGGTTACCTTGGCCTTGAACTTTGTTTGCCTGATCTTAAAGCATCTCGCCGTAAGTACCAACTATTATGGAAGAAGCCTTTTGAAATTAACTCTGTCTTTTCTGGGTTGCGGGAGCCTTTTCGTTTTTCTGTGTGGGATGGTAGCACCTTGCTTGTTTAATACAGTAGGAAAACACAAGTCGTCACCATCAGCAATCCCCTCTCCTGTAAGCGAAGACGTGAAGCACCAAGCACACAGTGGTGACCCATTCGAGGTGCACATAGAGGAATAGTAAAGTTGGATGGGCATTTGATACGTTTGGCCCTCAAAACCCACTCCAGGGAAATTAAATACCCCGGAGCACGTTGCTTTTGAAAATTCTCCTTGGGGGATATAACCTGTCACGCAATTTTGCAAAGTAGAGTCACCCCTAAATGCCTTCATCAGTCACAAACTCAGTATTTGCACCTTTCTACGGAAGGTTCAGGGTGGCCAAACAGATCAAAGCTGGACACGAAACAGGATTGTTCCCAGTTGTCAGACTCTGCTTTTCTATCTGTTCACCCCTGCCACCTCAGTCTTTCACATGGAAATACCACCTGTGTCCTGCTGATCGAAATTAATACTCCGTGCCCGTAAATTCCTTCCAGCTTTACGACTGGTCGGTGAATTTTGTTGATCCGTAATACGCCTTTCATTGAACTTAAGCCACATCTGATGCGTTTTGCCTACGCTTAGAATTGCGGTCACATTGTCCAGTCTTCATTCGTCCAAATTTGGCTCAAACAGAACCACCTCTGTAGACGTTCAAAAAAATGGAGTTCCTATGACCTGAGGTTACAATTCTGTCAAAGTTCATTCCTGACAGAACTTTCTAAGGCTATAAAATATTCAAGAGACTGACAACTCCAGACTACGTTTGTTTTAGGAGAATAACTCTCAGAAAAGTTACAAAGATTGCTTTAAGGCTTCTAGTTTATATTCTAAACTTGATTTACCCCTGAGTGGTCCTTTGTAAGACATTTATGTTTCTCATTTAAAATAGAGCTGCTCCAAATTCTTCTGTTATCTAAGCATGTCAGAAATGAAAATTAGATTGTGGGGTTTTTTTTGCATTTCTTTTATCATACTAGCTCGACTCCATGCCACACATGAAAGCTTGGTCTCTGCTTTTCTTCTAGCCAGAAGCATTTAATCCTCTTAATGGGTGACTCACCCGACTTAGTCGGGTCAGATAGGAAATCATCTGGGCAGCCAAAGAATTACAAGTATGGAACAACACTGCATGAAATTACCTCAAGGATTTCCATATGGATCTTGCCGTCTACAAGACTATCCTACCTAATAAGCTCAGGGGATTCAGATAACATATTTACAAACCCTACTTTCATTGATTTATTTTTTTTTTTAACTCTTTTCCTCTCCTCATTAAACAAGACAGATACCCGATTTAAAGTCACTAGTTAACAGCTAAAAGCAACTTTTATAGGTTTTGTAGCAAGTAGGAGTGACAAAAACACCTCTTCTATCACTTCCTGTAGGTCAATAAATTATAACATGATGAACCATCTGCTGCTTGTATAATGGGTAAAGGCTGGAATAACACATCAGAAGTAATCTACTTCTTTCGGGGTTGTCTTCATGAGTCTTAAATGTAACCCTCCCACTGGCTACTTGGAAGAGCTTCTAGCTTAGCTCCGGCACAGCTCAAGGCACTCTCTGCACTAACAATCTTCTCCGCTTTCACTCTCACTACAAACAATTCACCAGTCAGCAAAAATATAAATTACCAAAAGCACCTTTATTTTTTTTTTTTCTTCACAAATCCCCAGAATAAATTTGTAGTTTAACCTTAACACAGCCGAAGAGGCAAAACCAGTGAAGATATAATACTAAGGGTCAAACCTTAATTTCAGATGTTCACATCTAGGAGAAAAATCTCTGAGAATAACAAGTCTGGCTACTAAAATGCTACACAGAGCCAGATGGGAGGTGGATGACAGGCTGTTGCGAGCAACAGGCAGGGGCTAAAGGTCCCTGATGCCAAGCTGTAGGAAGCTGCAAGGGCTTGGCAGGGGTACACGTGGCAAGGTGCACGTCGTAGAGCAGGTGAAGGGACATCCCAGCCTCCTGTTTGGCTCCAGGAGTGCCGAGCAGTGCAGAAGGGTCAGTTGGACACAGGAGACATAGACTAACACCCATCCCAGACCTGCACTTAACCCAGTAAATCCGGAAACAGCCCAGCACCTTGCTGCCAGTGTGAGGTTAACGCTTGGACTAGGTGACCTTCAAGGTCTTTTCCCACCTATGTGATTCTGTCTGGCACCTAGAGGGAACCATATCACTGTTGACAGGGTCTCATGTCACTGCTAGCAATAACAAAAATTGACTAATTTTGAATAATTAATTGGTAAACCAATTTTTTTTTTTTTTTTTTTTTTTTCTAGGAAAGGCCTCTCTTTTCAGGACTTCATCCTACTGAATGAAACATCGGTGGAGGTCACCCTTCCCTTTCCCCAGAAGGCCACTCTTCTTGACTGGACATGACCTCCCAGTCTAGACAGTTGTACTATTGCACCCCAAACAGAAGGGTTAGGTGGTAGAGTGCTGGGACATCCACCCATGGGCGTTCTGCACTGAAGCTGAGCTGCCACGCGTTATTCCCGTGGCTAAAAGTGTTTGATGGTTCTTCAAGGCTGGGATATGTTGTCCACAAAGAACCGCGTGTTTTTCCTAGAAGTGTGTGGAAAGAGTGGTCCAAGGCACGCCAAAGCACTGTTGTTTATTAAGGTTTAAAATACTCAAATCCCAGCAGCATCTTAGCTGGCTACCCATGCCGATATTAGAAGCTTCTTCCCAGCTCACAATCTGATCTTTAGATGGCTTCTCTGAACACTTAGTAGTGACAGATATATATCCTAGTAATGGAGATTTGTGACTATGACTCAGGAGCAACGTGTAATCCAAAGATTTCTGTTAGCGAAGTGAAATGTCAAGGAGACGAACATCTCCGGGCATCCCAGACCTAGCACATGTATCAGCTTTAGAGGAGTGCAAAGTTTGCTCCAGCTCAGGCAATCATCCATATACCTGGAAACACGTGCACCTGCCTCGTCCGCAAAAATGGGGCTGAGGTCACAGGCAGAACATACCCCCTCCACCCAGACAACGTAGGAACTAAATGTATTTCGTTCAAAGTTGCAAGAAACATGGAAGACCATCATCATGTGTTATTTCTTTCCAAATATTGCTATCAAGTGTAATCCCCCCTTTTTTTTTTTTTTTGTTTTTTAACCAGTTATTTTTGCAGAATCCTATTTTGCTTTTGCCTTTATCACCCATACTCTTTTATCCCAGTTGGCCAAGTTATTTCTTCACTCTATGTATTCCTTTTCTGCTTCTCATTTGAATTTTAGGCTAAGTCAGATTTTTTTCCTCACTCAGTTGAAACATTACTCGTGTATATCCATGCCTAAACCACATAATTCAGGATTAATCACTCCACTCTGCTAAATGTGATTGACTTCTTCTCATTTATTCAACATTTTTTAACTTAAGGGCTAAATAAATGATAATAGCCAAGGATAACTTTATGCTATACATAAAAGGCACCTTCCTTTTTGAACCCTGGAGACAATCTTATACCAAATTATTCCAATAATTGAAGCAAATATACCAATTAAAATATATTTTATTTCTGACTTCAATAGCTACTTCCCTTTCTCCATGATTTCTTCTTTTCACAGTCTTGCAAAGAAAAATAATCTACCTCGCTTTTTGAAAAAAAAAACCAAAACCATCTACAAAACAGCAAGAAACCATTTGAAAGTCTCCCTCGGCAAAGTTTGTGCTTTACAGAACTAGCAGGTGCACACAAGGAACGGGACACAAAGTGCAGTTTCTGTCATGCGGCAGAGACCAAGGTGTGACAGCCAACTGCCGCCTCCATCAGCAGCATCGCTGCCTTTTCTCCTCGTACCCAA
The DNA here is from genome assembly GCF_003259725.1 of Athene cunicularia. Taxonomy (NCBI): domain Eukaryota; kingdom Metazoa; phylum Chordata; class Aves; order Strigiformes; family Strigidae; genus Athene; species Athene cunicularia. The sequence goes on from NW_020799106.1 coordinate 2,449,765, forward strand.
AGGCATTTCAGAAGGCTAGTTTGTTCACAGAAATAAATCCTTCACATGCATCTACTTGGATCAATTTGTGAGCCTACAACTAGTCAAGCAACCTCAACAGATGAAAGCAGCAAGGAAACAGGGGGAAAAAATATAAATCAAGGCAATAGCCTGGAAACAGTCTTTCATTTTCTCACATGGAAACAGGAATTTTGTTTTGAAATTCATACAAATTTACGTCTGAACACAAACTCCTGCTCTCCACAAAAAGGGAAATACTTTAGGATTAAAATAAATTTGCTAGTTGTTTGTAGTGGTTTTCGCTTTTTCTTTCTTCCTGGAAAAAAAAAAAACAAAACAAACAAAAAACAAACACAAAAAACCAAACCCAAAACCAAACCCCACAAAACAAATTATCATTTGCCCTGAATCTTTTTTTTTTTGTCTAAGTCACCACTTCTGTAAAAAAATAACAAAACCCAACCCAATCCCGCCAGCCACAATGATTACTTACATCCACATATTTCGTAGGCCAAACGAGAAAGTAACTTTTCTGCTTCAGCCTAGGAAGAAGAAGCTTCCTCAAAACAAAGCACAGGCACAAGTCTCAAACCAGCAGAGTTGGCAGATGAGGTGGTTTTATACATCCTGCCCTACAGCTCTTTTTTTTTTTTTTTTTTTTTTTTTTTTTTTTCCCCCCCCCTCATTAGGTGCTTTTGCAGCTGAAGCTAATTAAGGGGAGGTGTGGACCTGCAGCGCCCAGGTCTGGGGGTAGTTTCTGTGCTCCTTCGGTTCAGTTCTCAGAGCAATTTGGTGCCCCCAGAGGCGATTCCTTTTGGAAGAAACCATAGGGAGGGCTCCATGCCACAAGCCATGTGATGCAAGAGGCCCCGCTGCCTCCCCATGGCTCTCTCAATACTTCTTCCTTCCGTAAAGCTTCAAACCACAAATCTTAGAGGCATTTATCCCAAAGGTCTAGAGTATAGCTCATCTGGAGTAAATCCCCCCGGACATACATAACGTAGGTATATAACAATTCTAAATGAATTATTTTCATCCACTGGCCCACCCTTAGACTGAATTCCTGTAATACAGATGTAACCATTCCCGTGTGAACTTTTAGGTTCCTTCTGCAGAATCTCCAGTGAAACTCAGACTTATTTCATAATGTCACTGGTATCATCATAAGGCAATAACAAAAAAAAAAAAATCACTTTTGATCTACAAACCCAGTGTGGGACTTTCTACCCAAGTAGGCTTCTGTCATCTTTCATTGTCTCAGTGGTTTGTACCAGTACAAAGAGAGAATTTTAAAACATTATTCATTTATCCTTTCCTCTGGCTTCTGCTAATTTTGAAGGATCAAGAAATTGTAAAAGTAGAGTGCTATGATTCTAGTCTCATTTCCTTTTTTAAATTTTTTTTTTTACATTTTTTTAATTTTCCTTGAAGAGATGCTACTGAAGTTTCATTCAAAACAGGAAGATCTAGTCTTGTTTCCCACCGCTGCACAAAGAATTGCTCTCAACCATACAACATAGGATGTGCCACTGAATTTCTTAGGCATTTATTACTTTAAATAAACAGATCACAATCTGAAAAGTAAATCTAGAAGACTTTCAATCTGAAAATAGTCTTACTTACCTGATAGAGTCACTTATCACATGGGCTGAAGCACGAAAACCTTTGGCCTAAGTTAATAAAGTGCTGATAATCTTCTGAAAATTACTTTTTGTTCCGTACTAGCCAGCTTTTACGTTAGATCACGTTGAAAGATGGACAGGTTGTCTGTAAATAAACGAGTCATATGACTGTGAGATGGATGACCGTTCTGCTGACTAAGCGTTGTAATTCATGGAAGGACAATGGAAGACACCTTAGAGTGTTTTTTTCCCCCATTTTTGTCCAACTAGTTGCAGTTGAATCAAAACGACAGTCCTCCAGGTGCCTTTCAGTACGTGGGGCTTGTATCTGATGAACTAAATCAGCCTAAGGGTGGTGATACAATCCAAGAATATTTTCCAGCAGCGGTTACCCACCAGAATTTTGGACCTGATTGAAATTCCATTGAAGTCAACTTGGTTTCATTGACTTTATCATTGGTTTCAACTTGACTTGAATCAAGGCATTAATTAGTGTCTTGAGATATTCTCGAGTCAAGTCTCTGTGTATAGATACTTTAAAAGATAAGAAACTCAAAAGAATGGAATCTGAGCACAACAGAGCTGGGCTGCTCTTTGTTCTTATTCAGCTGCATATCTCATCTTTTTAAAAAACTTCACTGATTTGCTTGCTTCGTCAATGTCTTGAGGCAAGGAATATAATGTATTAGGATGGGTTGATTTAAATTTGTTGATTTCTTCGAATGTCCATATCTGTGATGCAGAAGGGTAAATATAAACACATACAGCGATGTTCTCCATCATATATATTAAATTGTGTATTTAAAAAAAAAAATAATAATATTCTGTATCTCTTGTAAATGTCAGAACTTTACAGCTGTTAGAGTCAACTCAGATGCAGAAAATTCTGGCTGAAATTTTGTAGTTCAGTAATGTTTGTCTGAAATTAAAAGAAAGATGTGTAATCTTAATTTAAAGATCAAATTCCCCGTCCCAGTGACTTTGTATGGTGTGAGACTGCTTCTATTAAGTATTTTTCCCCAATGAATTATTTCGTTAACGTTAAGATTAAATTGTTGAAGCTTAAATGAGGCCACTCATCCAGCTGTCTAAGCGGGTTTTATATTTTCAGTGGTAGCAAATTGATGTTTATCAGCCTGTACACCTATTTTCTAAGACAGTTCATGTGTGGTTCTTACTAAAGCGAACAGGACATGTTATTGCACATCACTTAGACAGTGTCAAATGAATTTCTCTGTACAAGTTCCTATATTAATCTAGTAATCATTCCTCAAGGCTTTCTAACTCTGCTGCCATATGGTTACCTGCAGGGAAGAATGCTAGAGTTGAATTTGGTAGTCAGTGTTTGATTTGTTCCCAGGAGAATCCTTCGCTGAAACAGATAAGCACAGTCAGTCAAAAGTCATGAAGGTGCCGTTACGTTTCCCTTACTGCATGGAGTTCACATCTTTGCCAAGTCACCCACCGCAACAGGACTTTGCTCATTAAAAATAAATAAATAAATAAAAATAAATAAATAAATATATATATTAGCTATATATTAGCTATATATTAGCTATAACTCATTTCTTTACAGTTTGTGTTGTGTTTCTATTCTTCTCAAATTACTTCCGTGTCATCACCGCTCTCATCACCTTAGCTCTTTTACATCCCTATTGAATTCCTTAAAATTCTTCTTAGAATTCGTAAAGTAAATCAATGTGTTTGACTGGGAAATGACTCTACTACTCTTCTTGCAGTGCACGGCAGAATGATGTTTGCCGTTTTAGTGTGAAATCTGAAATACTTCATGGGGAAAGTCCCGAACAGGTATGCGGACGGCGGCTCGCACTTGAAGAGAAGGAATTAAAAGGAACAATGCTGTTGCAAAAGGGAGCCCGTCCCCGGAAGAGGAGACAGATATATCAAAGGAAGGGACCAATCTATCAATGTATTTGTGAGCATTTGCCTGGGATGAGGAACATCAGCTGTGAGAAAGGGACTGCCTCTGAAAAGCCCCAACAGGTGGGCTGCCTGCACAGATCAAATCCACTGAAAACCGGGGGGAAAAGTCACTGGGTGTCACTTCTGCTTCTCTGCAGAAATCCAGCTGAGGGAGCACGGTGCTCCATCTGGCAGACAAGTAGTTGGACCTACACAGGAGGAACTGTGAGTGTGTCCACTTGGGAGAGGCTGAGACATACATCTAAATATAAAACGTGTTTCACAAGAAAGATGAAATTTAATTTCTTGCTTCTCTTTCCCATTAATTTTTTCATTCTTTTTTTCTCATGGGGGTGATTTTCTTCATCATTACTGGCTGGTTTGAAAGCAGTGAAACATCTAGAGCCTTCCAATTTTATCCCTAAGGGTCATGCCATCCCAAAAGGCATCTTATTACCATGATATGTAACTTTATTTGGACATTTGTTTAGCTGTAATTGTGATATGCATCCTGTTTATTTTTTTTTTATTATTTCCTGTTAAACATTTTTGCACATGCTTGAGGTGACCTAAATGCTTCCCATTTATTTCTATTCTGCGGCAGAATAAGAATAGGAGAACATCACATCCTCTCTGAGATGTCCTGCTCATTTTTTGTTTTTTTTTTCTTTGATATATTCTGAGTATGCCCTTTCCTTTGTCATACGCAGTGCTTTCCTGCAGCAACTTTTAACAATCGTGACTGATTTCTTGGCTTTCCTTTTAACCACAGTCTGAAAATTCTTTAGTTTTCATGCTGCCACCATTCTTCAGTTTTTATATCTTGACTTTTTCCTCTAGGAATTTGCTAAATGATTCTCAGGAATCCACATTTTGGAAAAATCTTCTCAATGTGTCTTTATATGCTGTGCTTTATCTAGATGTAATAATAAAGCATGGAGGCAGTAAATAAAAATTTATTTCAGAATTCTCAATAGCTATTAAATAAATTTAAATACTTCTGCCTTTCGTATTGAGAGAGAAGAGTGCAATTACCATAAACACAGGAAGCACATGCACATAGGAAGCTCACCTGAAATAACACTGCTAAGTATCTCATGTCTTCATTCGGACGATCAACTTTTTTTTTTTTTTTTTTTTTTTTTTTTTTTTTTTTTTTGTTAAGGAAAACCTAGGGAACATGGAGGCATTGATCACCGAACTCTACGGTGTCACTGCGAGCGTGTTACAACTACATAATACCTGAATGTACTCACAATAGATTATCAGTATGGTATTGAGGATCTAAGGCAGTTACCTAGGCATCCACATGTATGGAATTTTTAAATGCCTTTGACTACAAGCAGGTGGAACTGGTAGATATGCCTTTCATCTAGAGGGAGGCATGAAAAACACTATCTCAGCGCAAGGCCCATTGCCTCTGATTTTATTCAGAAATTTAAAAATCCTGCAGGATTTAACAGCGTCCCTTTGCATGAGGGTCCCCTGTGTGAGTACGCCAATTTACTGTAGCAGTCCGATCCCAGAAATAAAAAGCATTACCCAAGACAGTTATGCACCCAGTCAGTTTTGCGTTTCAGTGCTGAACACAAAGGGGAAGGGCATGCGAATTGTTCTTTATTCTTCTATTTCAGGCAGGATAAAGCAGACAATGTACCCGGTTTTTACAGCATGAAGGGTCTTAGAAACCACTGTGACATCGCCTGAAAATTAGGAAGCAGCTGAGAAGTTGGTGGCAAAGGAGAGAAGTCACACAACTTTCTCATTTGCAATTTATATGTCAGACGGGTGATGTGGGAGTTGCCACACACCCATGGGAACGTTCACTTTTTTTTTTTTTCCTTTTTTTTCCAAAAAAGAAGAAAAGAATGTCATAAAAATAAAATGTTATTAAAACAGCAAGGTTTATCTCATGATTAAATCTTAATCCTTTTTCTGATTCATTTTGCTGCAGTTTATTTGCATTTTGTGATATTTCACACAGAACAGGATATTGATTTATTTCAATGCACCACCGAAAAAGGGCAAGCAGAGGAGATGGGGACAAAGAGAATAAATTAATTATGTAAGGTAACCCCACCATGCTTTGCAGACAGGTACAATGCCCAGATGCTGGCGATCCTTCTTACACCGGATTATAAAACTGCAGAGTTCAGTGAAGATTTTGGGTAAGAATAACAGATGAAATGTTTGTTCCTTCCAGTGCTGAGAACGGACTAAGGGAGCGGGATCTCTTCCGTGAAAAGCATCAGCTCCGGAAGAGATAGGGAAGTGTGGTATTGGTTGACCAAGGGAATAGAACTGTAGAACTAGTACTTTGCCTTGTGCTCAGTTGGATTGAAACCTATAGAGGTGGATGCAATTTAACCGAGTGAGAAATCTGACGTAATGAGGTTAAGACTTCAAATTCAGAGTGAAGAAGTTAACTGCAGTTGGCAGGGTTATCTGATGCGTGTACAAATGGATCAATGTGCTTTCTTGTCTCTCTCCAATACCATATAAATCTCAATAGCGGTTGGATGAGTCAGCAGAAAGGACCCGAAAAATCATTTTCTCATTGACCCAGGATCTCCAGGACTTTAGTTCTTCTTTTTGCCTTTAGTGTTATTCAATACAGCCTGTTTGAAAATCAGCCGTCGGTAAAGTTCAATCCTTTTGGAAGTTTGAGCTTGATTTCAAAGCAAAAAAAAAAAAAAAAAAAAAAGCTTTAATTTAAAATTAATTTCTCAGCAATCAGTTGAACCCACAAAGTGAGGTGAAACTTTCACTGTGTGTACACATAGGAAGAAGTTCCTCACTGAAGACACTATGATTTAATTACGTAAGACAAAGATTAGAGTAAGATTTCTGGCAGAGAAATGACGGGTAAACCTGGAGAATTAGTCACATTGTTAATCACTGCATAGGAAACATCCGAAAAAGCTAGGAATCCTTCAGCGCTAGCTTAGTTGTTTCGCCTGAGGAACACATTTCCTCTTCAACCCTGAATTTTTTTTTTTTTTTTTTTGAGTCCTTGACTTTGGAATGTCCCTGAAGTTAGGTAAGATTGAATGAACAAAAACCAAGGGAAAATTATTATAGATAACATTGATCAAATTATTAATTATGCATTATTATTATCATCATAATCATCTTATCTTAATTAGGTGACATATCATAGACAGACAAACCTCGGAAGAGATTCAGTTCAAATTTTGCTTAAGTTCTGAGTACGGAGTGGAGCTGCTCCCTGTTTTACTCAAGTGATTCTGTAGGCTACAATATGTGTGACCGATAATCCTCTAGGAAGACAGGTGAGGTGAAGGATGAGTGACATCAGGACTGTCCTGACCCTGCTCAGAACTGCTGCATGTAGTTTCCATGGGTCTCATGATTCTGCAGCTGCCCACCTCACCTTCTTCTACCGACCTGTTCTATTGCTCTGCTGCAGTTTAGGTAAAAAGGAAGCTGTGTAGAAAAATCGTTTTGGAAGAGGAAAGGAGAGAGAGCAACTCTATCTGTATTCCCATGTAACCCCACGTATGCTGTGGACGCCACTGATGGCGATTACAGTGACATGGAGAAACAAGTCACTGAAGAGGAAAAACTTCCCATCATCATCATTAGTACAGTTCTAAAGCTCAGCTCCAAACCCAACAGAAATTGTGTTTCATCTCTAGGAATGTCCATTTGAAGGCATCTCTAATCGAATAAGGATGCAAACTTCCCAATCCATCAAATCATTTATGCCAGTTCTCCTCATCCTTAAACTGGTGAGATCTTGGACAAAACCACTGGCAGAAAACCACCAGGTTATGCTTGTGCCTGTTTTAAAACTGAGAAAAACAGAATTCAGAGGGATTAAATAATTTGCTCGGGGAAACAGAACTAGTCAGCCACTGAGCTGTGAATAACCCCCTTTTGCTTTGTCTGGTGACTGTTGGCTTTATTCATATAAACTAACTTAGAACACAGAGCTCTGGCCATAAACGACTCGGTACATGGAGGGAATGCGGTTGGTGGGAACACATCAGGAACAGCAGACACGAAGGCTGCCAACAGCTAGCTGTGCCTCACATTTTTCTCACTCTGTCAGGAAAAAGGCCAGATCTCTAGAAAAATGGAAATTTCTGTGTCAATATAGACAATTTTCTGAAAGAATATGGAAAGGTAATATTCATTTCTTATGCCTCTTTGTCTATAACGTTTTCCTGTCTGGGGTGCTATTTCTGTTTATAAAAGCTATGACATCAGATAAGAGGATAAAAAGCAGACTGCGTAATGAAGAGTCAGTCACCCAGGTGTTGATCCCAAACATAACAGAAAACAGAACTTAATCTGGACACTTTGCCAACACGGAAATAAACGTGAAGTCATAAAACTGTCTAGCCATCTTTTTTTTTTTTTTTTTTTTTTTTTTTTTTTTTTTTTTTTTTGAATGATTACCAAAAACAAACAAACAAACAAAAGGCCTTATAAAGCTGATTAGGTTGTTGATGTTCATGTATAGAAACAAGACAAAAGAAGAAGTTGACAAATCCTTTTTAGGCTGCTCTGCCCTTGATATCTACGTGGGGCAGACTAGGGAAAAAGAAAAACTATGAAACGTTCCTCTCCCATAAAAGTTAACATGTGTCCATTAAAGCCTATAATTAGTTTTTTGACGATGCAAAAGCTATTATTCATCATTTTCCTTCTTGTCATGAAACTAGAAGCTTAAATAAACTGATTTTTAAGGAATATTTTGGCTTTGAACACACGCTGTCTGATGGGAAAAAAAAAATAATCTTAAAAGTTCTTGAGAATCCCTTCTACAATTTCTCTCTTTCTTATTTTCCAAAAGAAGCAGTTACACAGGTTCTTTCTCCTTTCTACCACCCGGCATCTCTGATCTCGGTCAGCAGAGGCAGGAAAGAAGGAAAAGACCACTGCCCCTTTCTCCACCCTTGCTACTCCAGGCCTTAGAAGAGGAAGATGCTCTCTGCTGATACAACAGCCTGCTCCTTCCTCTCCTCAGAGGGGAAAAAGATATGAGACCTTTCTGGAGGGGAAAAAGAAAGCTAATTCTGCTGGAGGAAAGCTAAAAAAAAAAAAAAAAAAAAAAAAAAAAAAAAAAAAAAAAAAAAAAAAAAAAAAAAAAGCCCTAAACATGAATTCTTAGGCAGAAGGATAGAATCCAAATTTGGATCTTTAATTGTAGGGACCGTTGGACAAATCTGGGTTTAAAGCAGTCAGGGGAAATGAAGGGACTCCAGGTGACTCTGTCAACAGAGCTATTAATAAATGATGGGTTTCTCAGATACGGTACACAGAGACAAGAAGCTGCCTGCTGCTCATCTGCACGCTGCTGAGAGCAAAACATATTTGCACAGAACTGTTTTTGGCACTTAGAAATGGGAAAATCTAGGGTTCGTGCTGAAAAATGAAACGCTTTGTTTCCAGATCAGCTGCCGATAGCGCTCTGCTCCTTAGCAGTAAGAAAAGGAGGTTTTAAATATTGACAACGTTTCTTGCACGGAGATTAAGTGGACGCACTCCTTTCTCTCCCTTTAGCTTTTCCTGCCTTGGGTTTTGCTTTACTTCACGATGTTCCTTTTCATTTTTTTTTTTTTAAAAAACAGGGAAAAATTAATATTTCCTCAGCTGAAGCGATATTTATATCCAATACCTTCCCTGATTCGGTTCACATTTGCAAATTGCCTCTTCAGTTTTATCTCCTCGCTTTCACAGTTCCCCGTTTTGCTTAATCCGCAGTCCACAGGAGACTGGTAGGATTACAGGAGGAAAATGAGCCGCACAATGCGACATGAGAAGGGTGTGGCAAAAGGGGCCTTACTGGCAAATGGATCCAAAGGGTTTATTTTTGAGTCATCTTTTCTAAAACTCCATTTTAATGGAATTAGGTGTCTGAGACGTATTTTATTTCGCTGACCTTTTAGAGACCTTCGCTTGCCTGTGATAGCTCTATGTTGTAAAGGATACCGCAGCTATATTTGGGGTTTTTTTTGGGGGTATATTCCATAGGGTACTTTAAAAGTCTGCCAAAGATGTCAAGAAATCAGAAAATACTGACATTATGGCTTTATAAATACCCTCTCCTTTTTTTTTTTTTTTTTTTTTTTTTTTTTTTTTTTCATTATTTTAGCCTACAGTTACAATATCTACGAAAGTACAACTCTCATCTATGCGATTGACATATTTGATCAGATTTTATGTGGTTCTTCTAAATCCACAGCAATCTCATTGACATAATGGTTCAGTATATTTTGATTGACTTAGATTTCTTGGGTGAGATCTTGACTCTGGTGAAAATAGTGGCAAAGCTACGATCTCTTAAATTCCCACCTTTCCAAGTATTCCTTTTAATGATGTCACCACTGATCTTACTCGCACATTTTCTTCTCTGCTTTCTGCTTTCCTCACGCTTTGCATGCAGCCATGAGGTGGACACGCTCTGGCCCACTGGGTAATTCTCTCTGAATGCAGTTTGCTGAGCTGCACAAGGCGATGCTGCTGAAAACACGGGTTTGGCGAGGCCCCAGAGTTGATGTCTTCATTAATTTTGGCATTTCTTTAGATTCAAATGTTGACTTCTGCAACGTGAAAATTTTCTCTTGGCATTGACTTAAAGACAAGAAAAATTGTTTTAAGAGGGTTTAAAGAGGGCTACCTAATCCCACCCAGTACTAAATGCAGTAAAGCATCCATGCCAATCAAACAGAGCTCAGCCCTGGGGCCCGTTTCGTACAGCAGCCCAGTCCAGATCAGTATTTCACAAGGTGCTTAGATTTAAGCATGTCTGGTCTCACTGGGTAGGAGTTACCCAGCAGAAACACAAATTGAGTGCAATTATTTCTGTGCTAAAAGTTAAGTATTCATTTGACGTTAAGGTGGATTTGGTCCTAGGATTTATAACTAGGTAGGGGCTCTTACACCCATTTCACACAAAGAATCCGAGCAACTCAGAGGAATATTTTTGTTTCTCTCTTTCACTCCTTGAATAGATTTCATACTGTTTGGCAAAACAGGATGAGACTTGTGGGGATAGGAGGAGAAGCGTTGCACAGAGAATGATAAGGTTATTATGCAAAAGCAGAGACAAAATATGTCTATTTATTTATTTAAATTTTACAGTGTTCCACTTTTTTACACAAGACTGAGCTCAAGAGGCTCAACAAGTGGCTCATCTTAGAACAATGGTCTTAATTTACTTCACAAATGAGACACGGGAGCCCCGGAGGCAGAGAGAAAACACGAGAGAGGTTGAGGGGAGGCTTCAGTGTAATTAGTTCTGCTCAATGTACTTTCAAATTCAGTGTGGGGTTCAGCTCTTCCAGTTCACCTTAAACCAGTAATGGGGCCCTTTTTAAGCTGCCAGAAAAGATTCGGCTCAGGTACTGAGGGGCCTCCAGTGCAAATTTACTTGTATCATTAGAAAAGCCATTTCCTTTCACGTGTGAGCCTAATGAAAGCACACTTAATTTGTAATTTTGTATAATTATAGATCTTGATGAGACAGATGAATGTGAATTTAGTATCAGCTAGTGAGTTCATCATTCCTTGTATCATCCATTTCTCAATTATCTCTAATGGTTGTCTTCAAGAGATTTATATCTTGTCACTTCCCTGCTAACCCACATAACATCCCCTAGCAGAACTGTGCCAGGATTTGTCCTAAGGAGACCAATCTCAATGTCCCACACCAAGTTTCTGAAGGTTAAGCTTCTAAAATACTTCCAGACCAGTCTCAAATTATCCAGCGTAGATAAGATTTGCTTCCAGTTTGTGGAATTCCTATCGCTTGCTCTCCATTTCCCGGAGAACAGCCAAGTACTCCAGCACCGAGGTCTTTTCATCTCAGATTCCCATCCCATTTCATCTCTTGAAACCTTGCTCAGGAAGAGGTTAGATCCTAATCGTACAGCCAGTTATTTCTACATATGCTGATTTTTTATACATTAGTACAGTTTCCTAAATGTCCTGTGGGGTTTTCCAGTTCCCTGCTTTTTTTTTTTTTTTTTTTTTTTTTTTTTTTTTT
>NW_020799106.1:2461376-2502513 GCF_003259725.1 Athene cunicularia
AGAAAAAAAAAAAAAAAAAGTGTTATAGACAAAGACCAGTGGTTCTTCTTCCACGAATCTCTCATCAGGAAAGAGGCCACCTGAATCATTCCGCTATAAATATAATAATAAAAATATCTTATGCATCTAATCTCCCTTTGACCCTTTCCGTGCTCATCTCCAGATATTCTGGGCAATTATTAATTTCCGTTTGGAAGTATGGAAAAAGCAAGCTCACGTATGATTGTGGTTTTCCTGTGCTCAGTCGTGTTGCTGACTTTCAACTTGAAAGCTTTCAGGATTAACTGAGAACATTTTAAAATATTTTTTTTTCTTTCATACTAAGGTGATAGAGGCAGCAGCCTTAGTAGAAACAAATCCTTTTCCATCAGGAGGAGAAATGTTTATAATGCAGCTCTCTTTATCATCCTGCAAAACAGGAAATATTGCAGCTGCTCTGTCTGCCAACTCGAAATGCTCAGAACCATTTATGCTTTGTCATTACAACATCTACCATGATTTGCTTGACCAGGAAAGTATTTCAGCGCTCTTATGATAAATATTTTGGTTATGATTATCGATGATTTTGCAATGCATGACATAATTGAGTTCCCTTAAACATTCATAAATTGTCAGGCACTGTAGGGACCTATCAGCATCCTCTCTGATTTTTTTCCCCCCAAATTTAATAAACATAGTTCTATGAAATAAATGAATAAGCAAGGTTTAGAGACAGGCAGATTTAACAGGTTGGCAAGACATTAAATAAATGTGAGGCAGATTCCACCTTACAGTGCAAGAAAAAAAAATACAGGTGACTTTCCATCACACCCTGATCAATCTTTATTGTATTGCAAAGGCTGAAGTAATTTTGTTCAATCTTATGAGCAATAAGCTGGTTGATCAAAACTACCAACAGACTGGACAAAGATAAGGAAGGGACAGTACCTTTTCCAGAAACTTGATAGGTCTGGCCTTGCCCTGTCTTTCTCAGAGAAACGATGATTGATGTAAGAATAACCCTAGACCAAAAGCCACAGTATCACTCCACACTTCCAGCAGCTGCTAGGAAATAAGATTTCCCATTCTACTTAAGAATGAGGCAGAAATGATAGTTTTCAGGCTCATAGGATAATAAGATTCCTCAAGGGCTCTCATAAGTTAGCTTCATTGCTAAATGCGCTTCATGTTTGAATGGCATTTAGAGGAAGATCCTACGGAAGGAATTGTGAGCCTTCCAGTGCCCGACTACCACATACCGACCTGGGTGAGATCTCATCCTTGCCAACAAACATGAACTAGCAAGGGGGTAAAAACCTGTTGTGTTCTCAGCTCTCGCTGTAGCTTGGTTTAGCCAATTTCTAGTCTCAGATGTCTTCGTTTAAAAAAAAACCCAAAACAAACCAACAACTTGTAGTACCACAAGCGTAGAACTGAGGCATAATTTGGAGAGACAAAAGTGGCAAGAGTATTGCTTAAAAAGAAATATATATGGTTCCGTAAATAAAGAATCACCAGGAAAAAAAATATAAAGGAAACAGAATTAATTTTGTTGATTTTTTTGATAGCGAGGTAGAATGTGGGTTTCAATGTAGTTTTTGAAAAAATGTATTTACTGCAGTGTTTCCTAGTTTAGTAGTAATTCTTGGATATACCCGGCTAAAAATTGACCCTGGAAACCATTTTCAAAAGGGAAAAACTTGGTCTCGAGTCTTTGGCTACTAGAGTTCCACAATTCTACTTTGAACAGACGAGCCCAACTCACTCCTCCCAGCACAGAATCTGCTCCTCTCCTCTGTTACAATCCTGATGACTAAATAGAAGCAGAAATGGAAAGAAAAGAAAAATAAATCTCAAAGAATTGTGGAAAGGAGCGGTATACTTCTTGTAAATTGCTCAGGCGATAACAGCAGTGCACAGAAGTAGATTAGGGAGCTGGATAAACATCCAGCTTCTAAGTGATGTCTCACTCCTGCAGTAAAAGCGCTACGTATTTGAAGAAACGCGGAATGAGAAGTGATTTTTTTCTTAAACCGAGAGGAGTACTACTCAAGGTATAAGATCAGCGGAACAAAGAGGTTCCATGAATCACAATTTCCTCTGTTTTCATCTTTGCCTTTTTCCATTTACAGGATGAAAATACCAAGCATGCAGATAGCTCACCCATGCAATGCTTCATTTCATAGGGGTTTTGTGAGAGAAGGCAATAGAGGAAAAATAATAATCACATCTAGCCTGTCATATCATAACTGAATTGTAACCTGGAAGATTTAGAAAGGGAAGCAAAAAAACCTGGAACATTTAGAAGATTGCAGTGGATGTGTGTGTACAAAAGAAATCCTTGGCTAGGAAGTGATGTTTCTCACTCTTCTTTGCCGACTTGCGGAGCAGACAAGGGAATTTCTATGTGAAGCAGCAGCCGTAATCCCCATCCCCCCAACTGCCACAAGGTTTCACAGCCATTTGGAGGAATTTCTTCGGGATTTCCTGACCTCCCCACGGAGCTCATAATACGCATTTTCTTAATTTTGCGTAGCTTTGTTTTAGCCTTATATGCTGCGTTCTTGCCAGTATTGGCACCCGGTAGCAGCTTAGACTATAATAAAGTGATGGGTTTTGCTCGTTTCCATCCCTTCTACAGCCGTTGGTGTGGATAATTACTGTATTCCTTTCTCTCTCCCTGTTTCTTTTTCCAATAAACTAGAACATAGAACCCCCACCGGAAGGAAAAGATGCTAAAATTATGTTCTTCAGTGACGGGAATAATGACTTATTGACTAGCACCTTTTATTTCAGAAGCTGGCAGGTACCATTTAAAAATACTTTTAAGTAAACATACATTACACTCATATTTATTCAGATTTTACTAACACAGAGCTACTGTCACAGTGGTTAGTTCATCTGCTATTTACATTAATAACAATAATAAATATTATTGTTCAGCTTCAGCGTGGTTTATTTTTAAATATTTTGAAAAGTTTGGCAAACATTAACACTTACACATCTCTGTAAGTCTGGAAGGTGTTATTACCCTCCTTGTGAAGAATGTGAGTGCTAAATATGTCAAGTAATTCCTTCCAAAGTTTCTCATTGAGATATCTGATAATTTCCAGCTTATTGTCCTTTCTCTTAACCATTATATTTTATTGATTTTCAAGAAGCAGCTAAAAAAAATGAAGGTAGAAAATAAAACCCAAGACTGTTTATGTGAGGCAGAATAAAAGGAAACTTTAAGTCAGATGGACTACGACTGAAGTGGAGCTTGGCAAGTAAAAGAGGATTGGTGCTCTTCCGTCCCATGGCAATACTTTTATTTTTGAATGTCTTTATCAGATACAGCACTGAGAAACAAGACATTGTGTGTAGGCAGGCTAATTAGTCTGTTAACAAGGTTAATCCTTGCATCAGTGTGGGGCCCTAGCCTCCTGCTGTTATCTGTCCAAGAAACCTGGCTAATTCAGTCAAATGCAGATTTTTTTTTTATTTTTTTTTTTTTTTTAAAGGAAAATATTACATGTTGATTTATCTATTTAACACTGTTAATGGTCTTTTTTGGAATCAGGAAGCGATCAGAACTGAAAGAAAAATTAAAGAAAAAAAAAAAAGGTTTATGCTGCCAGGGTTTTGATAACTGAAAAGATGCCACCATTTTTCTTTTAATTTTTTACAATGTGGCTGGACATCTCCTTTTGCACGAACTCCAGCTGCGGTTTATTGTTCCCTGTTCACTTTCTAGTTTCGGTTGCAAGTTGTCAAACTCGGCCTTTCTGTTTCTTTCCTCACATTTGACGGAAATACACAATTCTTTTCTGGTTCATTTTCCCCCGGCTTTAATTCTCTGCCATCTTTGCACAGGTACTTCACCCCCTGACACCCCCAGCAGCCTGTGACAGACTGAATTAATTTCAGTCCCCTGTAATGAAGCCCATCAGTGTTATCAGACTGTGAATCTATTTTATTTTTTTCCCTAATTTTTTCTTTTGGTTTTAAATCTTGTCAAGAGAGTAGCTGCATTCCCTCCTACCCCTTTGCAATGTTGAGCTCTGAGGTCCGAGATGCCTAGATGTCTGCTGAGAAAAAAAAAAAAGTACACAGGCCCGAGGAACATGATTAAAATGTTCAACCACACCAAGGATTTTGATATAAATATTTGCAAAAGACCGGGGCTAGAAGATTGAAAGAGAATAGGATATAGCAGAAATGCCATAACTTTGAAACTATTTTTCAATAAAATAAAACTATGGTCGAACTTCATGTTGGAATGCCAAGGTGCTGTGATAAATGGAGGACTCAATTCTGTTTCACCTGCAGGAAAGGGAAACAAATTCTTTGCGATGCACTTTATTAAAATGCTGATTTTGACTTTTTGCCTACGACAGGGCAATCTGTAAGAGAAAGTAATAAGGCAGCAAAGCTTTGAATCTTAATACCTCTCTTCCTCCTGTTGCTTCCCTTCATGTTTTTCTCCCCTCCCTTAACTAGCGTAGGGCTGTATGATGTGTCTCAGTCACATACAAAATTAAAAGGTTTGTACAAAATTAAGAGGCTTACCCTTACCTGCTTCCTTATTTACGCATGTAACTAGATACATAAAAATCTCAACACTGCCAAGAAGAGGTTATCTGAGAGTACCAATAGTGTGGCTCTGTGACTCTTTTCCAGAAAACTGACTTAAGCTGATGCTCTTTGGTCAATGTATAGGAAATCCAATTTGAAATTGCTTTCAAATTAAACTCATACCACTTGGTGTAACTTCCCGCTGCCTGTTTCTTCTTTGTGGCTCATGGTTTGTGTTACAAGTACAGCGTCCTGCAAAAGTGTTATCTAATGGATTTAGAACAAAATGAATTAAGAAGTATCTCCCATATTGTGTATTCACCAGGTTATTTAAACTGAAAGATTTATTTTTTTTTTTCCCAGTCAAGTGTCACGCTAGAAACAGATCTAGGAAAACAGCTGGTGTAAAAAAAAACCCAACCAAACAAACCAATAAAAAAAAAAACAAACCCCAAACCAAAACACAACAACAAACTACAACCATGAAGGCTCTGGGGAGAAAAGGCTTCACTGATATTAATAATGTTCAATTTTAAGATGGCTGTACTGGGAATTCAGCACAGGAATGGAGTCCTGTGGCAGAAGTAGACAAAGGAAAAGGCTGTGAAAGAGAAGCATCCCAGGATCTCACAGTCTTGGCTTAGCCAGAAACTTGGTGCGTGTGACCTTGGATAAATCACTTGTCTGATTACATCTCAGGAAATCAGCTGGAAAACAAGTGTAAAGGCTGGCCTCTCTGACAAGCTGCTTTTGAACAAACTGAAATGTGCTCCCGTGACATCCCTTATTGACATGCGTTTCTTTAGAGAGAGGATTGCCAAAAGGGTACGTTGTGGGAGAAGGGAAAGAATTACCAAACATGACAGATGCAAAATGTACCTACATTCATTTGCTGCTTAAAAGGTTGGAGTTCCTGTTCATTTAAAGTTAACAGCAGTACACGGGATAAGACAGCAAAAGATTGGGGGCAAAGTAGGTGGTTTTCCAACCCCTTTGCTTCAAATTAAAATAAAATAAAAAATAAATTAAAAAAAAAAAAGTTGGATTTGAGTGGTTAGTAAAAAGTTCAAAATTCATTTGAATTTTATCCTGCCCTGTTCCTCCATGCCAGAGGTTACAGTCTGTACGTGGATCAAACCCCATCTCAGTTGGACACAACTAGTGAACATGAAACTTCTGGCACGTGAAGCCTTAACCCACTCTTTTACCCAGTTCAGCACAGTCGCAGCCCAATGCACACATACCACCGACCGCTCAGTGCTCCATCGCCCTTGTTACAAGTGGAATATTCCTTTTTGAGAAGAAAGCTGGAAAAAAAAAAAAAAAGAGGAACAGACGATATCGATGCTATGGCTGACGAGCTGCTAAAATGTGTTTCAGAAATCTTGAAAGAAGAAAATGTACAATTTATCTAGGTGAGTATATATACGAGTTAAAAAAAATCCACAATATACGCGACGTTCCTGGTGACTCCTTAAACACTGACGCTTTAGTTTTTTTAAGCTCTGCTTCTCAGACCCAACATATGTATGCAACTCGCCTGTTGCTAAGGTAACAATCATTTGGGGGAAACAGCGGAGTAAAACAGACTTATAAAACCTACATAAAAGTGACATTAAATGGCAATGGCTTCCCTGGGCTTCCAGTAACTCCCTATATGTTCATGAATATACATATCTAATGCAAATGTTTCCATTTCCCAGGACTTACCTAATTATGTTTCTGTTTTGAAGGTGAATGGCAGTGCCGCTAGTATTTGTTGCAGAAGGAAAAAAAAAAAAAAAAAAGTTAATAAAGGAAATGTACTCTTGGCTAAACCCATCACCAGTTAGTGCTTCAACACGTGAAATATTTACAACTATCCCCTGCCACTGTTTCCTCCCTGAAGGGACGTTCCCCAGCCCAGCTTCAGGGGCTGCTGAGGGACCTGCTGCTCCCACGCTTGAGCCTGGCCATGCTCTGGGGCACAGGACGCGCTAGGAGCCGTGACAGTGGTGTCTTCCTCCCACAGCTCTTTCCATCACACGACACTGTCATAACCAGCTTGGATTTTCTTATGCTGCCTTCTTTTTGTAATCTCATGGGTTTCCTTAGGAGTTTGAGCCTCAGACGATTTGATAAGTGGATACTGACTTCTGTGATTCTGAGATAAGGCGCATGGATGCATATTGCACCCCACATTGCCCTCCAAGCTTTAGTTTTATTAAAAATATGTAGTTTGGTTTAACTAACGAAGATATTCTGAGGCTACTTGAGTTAGTAATAGGCTATAAAGGATGCTCCTTTTATTTTAAGCGAAGTTTTAAACTATTTTAACAAAACAGAATTGAAAATTGAAGGAAGTCATGCATGTGATGTTCTTGCTTAGGGGCTTGTCGTCTTCCCTCTGGGAATCACCTGACTCTTCCCGTAGAGCTCATGTGGCAAGTCCTACAAACCTTGGAGGATGCTTCACTGATGTCAGGAAATCCTTCATTCACCTAGGAAATTTTTTTCTTTCTATAAGGTATCTTCATCAGGTTTTTGGTACATGTGAGACATGCAGTGTTCTTAGGTGATGGTGAACATCTTAGAGGTGAACATCTTTATTAAATCTTTGAGTAAACCAGTAAATGGGGAAGGGAAGGGAAGGGAAGGGAAGGGAAGGGAAGGGCTTCTTAGAGGCTCAGTCATCATTTCCTGATAAGAAAGTGGAAAATAAAGGTGGTCACAGACACGTAACAAATGTAAATCAGAGGGAAGCACCTATGTAGATGCTGGCAGTATATAAACCAAGAAAGCAACGAAGCACTCCAAAACTGAAGAAAACTCTCTATTCACCCTTTAAAAGTAAACACGTACAAAGGCCTGGATTCCTTTAACAGGAGTCATTTAACCATTCAGTTTTGTATAAACAAGGAAAAGATAGGAATAAAATCCAGGGGTGTCTCCTCTCGCAAAGACCCACCGCCCAGAGAAGGGATCTGAGGTGTCTAAGGCGCTGAGAGAACTCCCCAAGGTGCCTCAAGACAGGCAGGATAAATTCAAGTAATGACATTCCTTGAATGCTCTCAGCACCTCTCAGACTTTAAGCTGAAATCTGGTCATAATTTTCACACCGGTGAAGGATCACTTGCGTTAAGGACTACATTAGTTCAGAAATGTGTTGTAAATGTCTTTGAACCTGTTTGTCTACCTGCAGGACAGAAAAAAAACAAAACAAAACACCAAAAAACCCAAACAACCAAAAAATAATAACAAGGCAACTTTTGGAATAGAAAGATGGTCATGGCTAAATAAAGCCTCTCAGAATCCAACTTGTACCCTGAATATCACAGGGGAATCCAGTTGTGACTGGTGTCTATCACCTTGGTTCCCCGACTCCTCGACCGTGACTCTCAGATGCTGATTTCTAAGATGTCACCCCGCTGGCAGGCTCTGCCCGCGGCTCCCAGCGAGCCCAGCGAGCAGGTCCGCTCTCTTCTCAGCAAAGAATTGTGCCCTGCGGCATGTGCCCAGTACACGGGAGGAAACCACGGTGGGAAGGGAAAGGGAGCACCTGCTCTGTCCCAGGAAGGGGACAGCAAAACTCCACTTTCTTTAGTGTTTCTTCCCTCTGGCAGTGAGAGGGGCAGCGCTGCGGTTTCTGGAGAGAGGCATTAAGGGTCCCGGTTCGCAGGCACACAGCAGGTTGCCAGAGGAAAGAGGTAGTTTGGAGAGCGCAGCTGGGAAAGGTCCCTCCTGCTCTTTTGGTACAAGTCCATGGGTTTTATCCTCACGGACTAGAAAGGTTTGGCTTCTCATTGTGTTGACATGAATGCGAATGAGGCATCTGCCTCACGAAGAGGTGAGGGCCGTCGGCACACAAAGAGCTTTCTTCTCAAATTGGCGTTTCCTCTGCCGAGAGTGGGTTTTGTCTTTACTGGCTAATGTGCTCAGTGTCCTCCGCGATGCTTTTCCTATCAGGGCAAGTCCAGGGTACTGCAAGAAACACTTGATTTCACACTTCACTCTTCCTCCCCGGGAATTACAGCTGCTCCTCGTGACAGGCACCGGGCAGAAAAGTGCATGTGTGTGTGCACATGGGGCAAAATGCTCCAGTCTGTGACGGATTGTTAACTGCACAGCAAATCTCAGAGCAGACAAAAGCTGCCATTCATGACTCCTATTTTGTCTATAATTTTCTTCGTTATATTTTAATACCATCCTGTCTATGAAAAAAAAAAATAAAAATATGGGGACCATTCAAGTACATTCTTACCATGGGCAGAAGGGGAAATCTAGGACACAAGCCCGAAGGATTTCGCTGTATGAATTAACGTGTGCAAAAGAAGAAAAACCACCGAGTTAAAAGTAAGGGGTATTAAACAAGGGCTGACATCAAACTCTGCAAGATGGGTCGGTGTTACAAGATCAATTTAACAGCCTGAGAAAAGTGACAGCAGCAGACAGTTGTTGCAGCAAGCCCGGGACAAAAAACTCATGATATTTCTCTTGTGTTGGTGCAGGATATGCCCAGGCAGTTCCTCACCCTCTTGATGATCCCTGAGTCACCAGAATCAAATCCGAGCATCTCATTGTGACATCATTTGGAGAAGGCCGGTGTGTCCAAAATCACCTTCAGGCGTGAATTTCTTTAAATGAAACCGATGTGTTTCAGTGAAGCGAGTGCTAGGAGCCTCAGGTCAGTCTTTTCTAAACTTTCCTACCTCGGATAATTTTTTTTCAAACCTAGAGCTACTATTTTGGAATAGCTTGGGTATGGCAAAAAGTAGTGGAAAGAAGATTCTTGTGGCATGAGAGTGATTTTCATTGTAATCTAAACGTGGGCCAAATTTTATATTTTTAGGACAAACGGGGGAGTGGTAAGAAGAAAGAGTCACATGGTACAACAGTAATTTAGTATAATTTACATATCTAATCAAACTTTTCCTGAGGTTTTGCCGTGGTATCTTACAAGAGACATCTACTATCTCTATGCTGATTTACTTTCCATCTCTCTGTTGACTTAAATGGATTTTTTTTAATTTTTTTTCTGTGAGACAAGCAGGAAGGGGTGTCCTCCTGAAGGAAAACGTTTGTCTCTCAGCCAGGAATAAGTAACATGAATTCCTGCGCACCCAGAGAGTCAGGGGAAGCAAATGGTTAGCTCTGCTGAAGGTCCTCAGGGTTGATGGGGACCCTTTCAGCAGAACCATTTTTTTACACCAACATTTGACGGCTCGTCCCCTGTTTGATGGTGGAAAAAATGGACCCTTATGATACCTCTGGTAGGGGCATAAACTGCGGAAAGAAACGGACCCTGTGCAGAATTGGACCTGGACCTCTGGCAGTCAAGTCTGGCCGTCCTGAAAATACTGGATTCACTAATGGGATCATTCTCTGCGAGGAAGGAGATAAATATCCAGACCATTTATCTCAGATTATTAAACATTTAAAAGTGGCATTAAAGGGGATGATATTCAGGCTAACGCACATCCCAGAACTGGCAGCCCGAAAGCGTATTAACAGCCCAAATTGCTAAACCCTGAATCTAGAGGTGCTAATCACAGTGTGCCGGGCTGGGTGTCTGGTGAAAATGAACATCATTTGCCTGAGGCCTTGGCACTGTAGTCTGAGTGTTCAACACCACAGTAAAAGCAGTCAAACAGAAAAAGCAAACCAATATTCAGGAGAGCTCTGCGCCAAAGCTCAGATCCTTGACGCGATAGCTTTGTTGTGGTGTCATCCTTATTTTTAGCATATTTTGATAGAAGAGGCTTTTTCTTTTTGTCTCGGCCTGGTGACAGTTCATTAAATAAACGTTTCCCTGGATCCTGATGCATATTTTATGTGACTGTTCAAAGAAGAAACCTGTTTGAACTGAGGTGGGTAGACGGGTGTGGGGGGTGGGAGCCCTTACATAAATAACCACATCATTTTATGAATCATCACTTAGCGGTTTTTCCTCATCTCCTCGCCTTTCCCTGATATTTCTTCTCCAGAAGTCCGTTCTGTTTGCTTTGCTAAATTGACATATGAACAAATCAATCTGTCTGAGCAGCTAAGCCCTACGCATCTGTGTTCTAAAAACTGAGGAGGAAAGAAGAGAGGAGAAATCCCTTCTGGAGTGCGTGCAGATTTGTTTTTTTTTTTTTTTTTTTTTTCCTGGCAATTCATTTAAACCCTAAAGGACCATTCATGAGGTTTTGATGTTGAATTTTGGAACAGAAAGGCTACTAAATTGGAAGCACCAAATGGTGTATGATCACGTCCGTGCCTTGACCTCAAACGGGAACTCAAACATACCCTTAGAAATAAATACAAGAAGTCAGATTCCTTGCACCTCTGAGGATAACCACCCACATATTCTGTGGAGCTCTGCTGGGTAATTTGAAGAACAGCAGGAGGCTGAGGGAGAACTGGAGCCTTTCTCACCCCTTCATGATCTGAACCCTGAAGGAGGGAGGGAACGCGACAGCCTGTGCAGCAGGAACAAGACAGAAGATGTTCTTTCCAATTGTCTTCCCATCCGCTTTTCTTCATGAAGGACCAGAACAACCCCTCGCTAATTAAATACCTCTAACCCTGTCGCTACTACGAAAAAAAAAAAAAAAAAAAAAAAAAAAAGCAGGAAAGAAAATGTTATTCCAAGCAATGAACCAATTACACTTACGTCACTTTTATACTACATCCCAGAGAAGCACCAGCTTTAATATTTTATGTGGCTGGTCATAGAGAACACAGCAGGAATTTCCTGACTAGGATAGCAGTTAGTGAGGGTGGATCACCCTTTCCTGGGCACCAGTGGCTTTTCTCCTCTGCAGAAAATTTTGATTCCTGTTCTACCATTATAAATAATTCGTAGTGCATCTTAATTATCAATACCATAGCAGGTAGCGGAGGAAAACGTGTGTGACAAAAAAATGCCAAAAATGTAATGAATTTGTTGGCGAAGAAATTATTCTTTCAAAGACTCAAAGATTATAAGCATAAGATAAGCCTCAGTCAGTTTGTTCTGGAAAATTTAGGCCACCAAACTTCACACGTTGACTTCTGTAATGAACCTAATAACTTAAAGATAAACTAAAGCATCTATTTTTGAGAAAGTCCAATCTTACAGCTTGAGAAAATTTACTGCATCACTTGGAAAGTTCTGCAATTACAATTATCCTCATTATAAAAATGTGTTCCTCCTCATTATTTTAGGTGCTGTTGTTGAAAGCTTAATGGTTCACACTCATTTATATGGGAAAAAATAAACAGTTTATTATGAAGTATGGAACTACAGTATAATGTTCTCAAAAATTAGTTCAATTTTAATGAGGCTGCAGATAAAGTAAGTTATGTTTTCATTTTTGTTCTGGCTAGGAGCTTAACTGCAGCTGTAAGGGCTGCTCCAACCTAAGCAGAGAGGCATAGCTCATTCCTCACACAAAATCCTGCCCTCTCAGGAGACAATGATCAAATTTTCATTAAGACCTTTGAATCTTTCCGTTGAAATCCTTAGGCTATAGGCAGATCCAAAACAACCTACTTTTAAAACCGAGGTATTTAACCTTGGGCGGCTTATTTGATACGAAACACAGCTGGTTTTCATTTTTTTTTAAGTTGATCAAAATCTGTACGTTTGAAATCCACCTTGGGCTTTCGAAGTCGTGTACAAAAGCACTTGGAAATGCAAGTAGAGCTCCGTATTCTTGTCCTACAGGATGGTGGTGGGAAAAGTTTCTAACAGTCAGGAGAACCCCTGAATTTCCGCACAGTTTCCATTCAGTTTTGACATAACCCTTTGTAAACTGCCAGTGTTTACCTGGAGAAAACAATTTTCCACAATGCCAAAAGATGAAAATCTAAACTGTAACTTACAATTTAAACTCAACGAAATAAAAAAAAAAAAAAAAAAAAAAAAAAAAAAAAAGAGATTGAGGCTAAGCCAACATTTTGTTTCAGTTCTTCACTTCACAGAAATAAATCTGTGCCAGAGGAATAAGATAGCTTAGCATCACTGGAAGCTGAACAGATGCTCATTTCTTTATGATTCTCAGCCCATCTCTGTGGTACCCAGATTCCAAATTGATACTAAAACCCAGTTCTGATAACTCCTCCTTGCCACTCTGAATTGCACCACAGATGAAACCTGCTTTGACTTTCATGATCCCCATATACTACTAGTAAAAATAAACCAAAGCATCTCTGTTTTTCTTACACTAAAAGAGAACAAGAGGGGCTCTTCAAAGATGGCACACACACACACACACACACTCTCCTCTCTCTAATATGCCAGCCCTCACAGGTCTCCTGGTATCCTGAAGTCTTCACTACAAGCCACAGCAACTCGGCAAAGAGAAGGACGCGCTTCCATTGCAGGTCTGACACGCAGATTTGTTCATCACAAACCCCATCTGAGCAGCAAGATGGAGAGATGTAAGGAGTTCTAGCCATGCCTCTGTTATCCCTCCAGGGAGAATCCTTCAATTATACCATCCACTTTCCCAAGGCTGCTTTGTAGCTGGAGTAAAGTTTCTTTGATTAATATGCGAAAATAGTATTCTTTCAGTTTTCTTAGATCACTAGTAATTGCTGCTTTGTGGCATATGCTTCCAACTGGGATTTTCACAGGGACAATTAAACTTCAGCATCATCCCCTCTGTTCTAAGTGGCTGCAATAACCGTCTATTCAAGAGCTGCAGTAGAAGGAAAACATCACAAATACTTCGGAGCCCTTAAGCAGAGCAAGGCGTTGGCTTAGAGATGTATTTCTCCGCTTCTGTTTTTTTTGGTTTTTTTTTTTGTTTGTTTGTTTTTTTTTTTTTTCAAGCAATCCCCTGTAGTCGTGGGAAGAAAAGTGGAACAAATGTTTAAGAGTAGCAGAGAATCTGAAACTCCCACAATCGATGCTTTTAGAACACGTGCACTGTACGTGTAAGGTTTATTCTGAATTCTTGCAGCTGGCCTCGGGTACCTTTTCCTTACAAATCCCCCATAATGAGAGATAGGGGTCACGGTAAATCAAGAGTCAACATTCTCTCAGATTGCAAACTAAAAAGGACAAAGCATCAAAATGCCCTTGAATAAGGATGTTGGGCATATAGCAGTGCTGCCCTAAGCATTACAGCGACCAAAAAAAACCCCCAACAAACTGAAAACTGGAGACATTTCTATAAATTTAGCTTTGTTACCATTTGCAACAATATTTTTCCTCATTTTCATTTGTCATATAAAGTTCCATCAAGCAGCGAGCTTGCAACAGACTGAGTTCAGTCATCAAAAAACATGGATGCCATATATGTTTTTTCTTTTTTCCCTGTTTTGGGACATGCAGGGATTCCTCTTCACGTTCCCCTTCCTTCATGAGTCAAGAAATCAAATCGTACTCAAGGACAAAGGTGAAAACTATACGCTTCAAACTGAAATCTAGCGCACAATGTGTCAGTCATATAAGAGGGACAAACAGGTTCACAGTTTGAAATGTATTGTTACAGTGGAAATTGAGACTCCGTTTACGGTTCTGCTTCAGGATTCAAGGAAAAATACTGTTGTGGGTTGTTTGGTGTTTTGTTTTGTTTTTTTTTTTTCCTGTTGTGTTTTGACAAAATTAAAATTCTGTATGTATTAAATAGTGTTCTTCATTTGAAGACAGCAACTCCCTCGCAGAACAATCATTAGGTTCCGAGGATTTCCTTAAAGCATTTGGCATAAGTTATACCTCAGCAAAGGTCAGCTCTTGCTTTAAGACTGTTGAGAAGGTTAATTTGACCAGATGAGTTCAGACTTCAGTCGAAAACTCAGTTGACGTTTTTTAGATGAAATGTGAGTGATGGTAGGAAAGGAAAAAAAATCAGCCTAAGCTGCTTCTGTTCAGTCACCAGGGGAATCAGAAAATTTTCTATTGTACAGATCAAACCCCCAAACTTCTCAATTATTATTTCCATATGGAAGCTGCATGCTAGAGCTCAACGGCTTCAAAAAAAGCGGGTTTTGGTGTCTTTTTTTTTTTTTACATGGTAGCAACAGTAATTTATACGTTTCTGCCATGCCCATCATCTTGGCACCTCTCAAGATTTAATTTTTGATGTTACACTCCCCATCCTGGTGTAGTTTCAGCAGCCAGTCAGGAGGGAAGGATGGGATGGGGAGAGTCTTTCTAGGCTCAGGCACGAAACCATGTAACGGCAGGCTGGAGCCGCTGGCCTCCAGTGCAGGAACAGGACTGGATGAGTGGGTACCAGTCCTTGCTCGCTGCACTGGCGGTTACACATGATGGGCAGGGAAGCAAGGATCTATATTTTTTAAGGACTGCAGTTAGAGTAGAAAATTAATGTTGGAAATAATCTATATTTGGGGGAACCGAGAGAGATACCTGCGTGTACACATGCATACACATATATATGTATAACGTATATATATACACACACACGCACCCACACTTACATACATGTGAGGGAACTCAACTGAAAATTCCTGGGAAATGTTGGCTTTTTTTTTTTTACAGGACAAATAGGGATGTTTAAGTTGCTATTTTCACCTAGAGCGCCCAATCCACTTCTGCAGAGCCGAGTAATTTTTAAGCAGGCACACTGCCACTCCAGCAGATGGGGAAGAGTGCAGCCGTGCCAGCGAACCAGCCTGCCCCTGAAGCCTGAGGCTCCCTCGCCAGCTCCCCTTCCCAAAACGCTTCAGCACCATTCGTTGCTTCGCTTCTGTGGCTACCGGGAGTGTGTCACTGCCTGAATTTGGAGCATGAATTAACTTTTAAAAATCCCCAATCAGCAGAATAAAAGATCTATTCTGGGAAGTAAATCCACCGGGGTTTAGATTTTCTGGGAGAGCAAACCTGCAGAATAAGCTACGTGCAGCGTCAGGTGCTACCTTGGATCTGTCGGGAGGGTTTACGCCTTCTCTAGGAAGCAGCAGGAGTTTTGGGGTGTTGGAAAAGGGCACGGGAGGGACCCACACAACTGCTGCAGCTCCAGCCGCCCCCAGGGCTCGGCCGAGGCGTCCCAAAGCCTCAGGGACCTCACCCAGGACTCAGCAACCTCTCCAGGGTGAGAACACGAGGTATCAAGGGACAAAACATGTATTTTATTCAATTTAAATTCATTATTCCTTAATTCTCCAAATAGCCAAAAGCAATCCCTATAGCTTCAGGTCCAAAGACTGAAATTCTAGAGATCACACAACTGCAACTGGGTTTTTTGGTTTTTTTTTTTTTGTCTTTCTAATAATGCTGTATTACATAATAGTCACAGGATCTGTTATAAATTGCTCCCACCGCTTTCACTTCTATTTCAGGCATAGTTTTCTGTCGGGTAAATCCTCACCTGCAAGGGGGTAACAGAGCAGCAAGGAAGCTTGTTGAGCTGAAAACCAGTTGTATTTCATAGGGTGCTGACGTGCATAGCTTTGGAAGTGTTTACCTTAAAAAAAATTAAAAAAAAAAGAAAATAAAATAGTGCATGCCCTCTATAAATAAAGCAATTTAATTACTATTGATTTAACACTGAACGTCCCTTGCAGTCATTTAACACTAATGTAGTGTCAATGGTGCACGTGCTGCAAAATGTTTACGTACATGTGCATGCACATGGAAGCGTACACCAAAATACACAGAGATTTGTAGCCTTGTGTTAACGTGCTAATAAATCTAGAAACAGGATTTGGATCTGGATATGTCATAATTTACCCGTAAGTGGGCTTAGCTGGGCGAGAGCAGCTAACAATTTTCCTTCAATCGTGGTTGTAATTAAGCGGGAAGAAACCTGAAGTGGCTGAAAGTTCATGCCAGGAAGCTGACACGATGTCAGGTTTCATTAGTAATAAGATGTGGGAAATGTCAAATTATTGCTGAAGGAGAAAACGTCAAGGGTGCACTTAAAATCCGACTTCTCGTGTAGGAGTCCCGGTGAACAAGAGGATGCAGAAAAAAAAATGATGAGCAATGTTGAGAGGCTGGCCTTCAGGTGAGAGTGACGGCTCGGGCTCCAGCGCACGGACCCGCTTCACTTCTTCATTGACACCTGGAAAATGTTTCAGTTCTGTGTCTTTTCCTAGAGTTTTTCCACAAAGAACTCATCTTCTTTATCAGGGTTAAACCTGGCTAGGATCTACTTTCCTGGAAATATTTTCTTTCAGTTTTGCAGCTGTTTTCTTTGGCCTGAGTTGACATAGCTCTAACGGAGTCAGCGGAGCTGCACCCTTTTATTCCAGCTGAGGATATGTCCCACTTTTTTTTTGTTTGTTTGTTTTTTGTTTTGTTTTGTTTTTCATTGTTGTTGGGTTTGTTTATTTCTTGTTTGGTTTGATTTTTTTTTTTTAATAAAAAAACAACCTTTCAGAAGAACTTCTGAATATGAAAGTGCATCATTTACTAAACTAACACATTCTGAAATCACATTTCATGCCAAGAAACGGCGGAGAGGACTGGCATGCCCCAGTTTAGGGAAATCTTCGCTAAGGCAGGGCACGCTGCAGTCAACCCCCCCAATCCTCTGCCATCAAAGTGCTTGAATGTGAGCAGGCAGCTTTTATCAGTAAGTGCTTGGTTTTAAATCATAACAGCTATTCAGGTTTCCTTGTCCTTGTTTGTAAATTGCCTGCATTTTTTTCCCCAAAAATGTTCCAGACATCTACCAAGGGAAAAACTCTAAAACTTTATTGCGCATCTGAGTGGATGATTAATCAATCTTTGAACTTACAACTTGAGAGCTGCGCAGCCACGGAAGCTAACTGTTAGGAAGCGTTAAGAGTGTGCAGCTGCCCATCAGTCAGTACACGTTCCTCCTCTCCCCACTCCCCAGGCCCTGCTAGAACTTCTATTGCCATATTGCCGGAAAATTCTTTACACAAAATAATGTTATTTTTACGTTTTAGAGATAGATCAGCTATTGAAGAGTCTTTAAAAAAAAAACCAACCAAACCTCCATGGGCACTTGTTTCCAAAACTGGGATTTTCCCCCTTTTTTTTTACAGTGCTGCATCTAGCTGAATTTCTGAAGTCACAGTTTTCTGACAAAAGGCGAATATCGGTAAACAGAGACCTGGGATTTCCCTGAGCCGCAGAGGGACAGCCGCTACTTTGGACCAAAAAGCCCCAGAATGTACACATTTGCACCAACACACATAATTTGATCCCAGATCTTTTTATCTTTATTTAAACTGAAGGCTTGCATTCTTATTTATAACTTCCAAGTCCTTAATCCTTTATTGTCTCTTTATCTTACTGTAGTCAGTTCTTGACTGCTTTGGAATGTAGGACTGATCTCCGTGAGGGTTTTTTGCTTTCCCTGGAATTACTGGCTTCATCTACCCCTATCATGTCCACTTCCTTTCCTGTTATGAGGTCTGACATTAAGAGATTTTGTGGTAACTGAAAAAATACGGTGGAAGACAAAAAGGAAGAAAGAAAAAAATTCTGCTTTCACTGTAGTTTCACTTAAGATTTTTCGCTGTGAGGTAAACCCCAGGTATTTCTAAGTATAACTGGCAACACTGCTGCTGTTTTCCTCTCAGGTTCGTGTGGCTTTCATAGACTTAATCCATGTTAAAATGAGGAGACACTAAACCAAGGAGATTCCCTGAAAACCAATGAGCAGTTTTGACTATTTCACCTTCTTACCATCTTGCAGACCGACTACTTTTTCCTTATCTCATTACAGATTCTTTCTTATTAACAGTCTCCTTAGCTGTCCGTGCTTCATATGCTCATGGTGTTACGGATTTTTTTTTTAAAAAATCACAAGATCCTACAATTTAGCGATGGAATTATATTTGCATGTCAAGGATATCAGGCAAACTGCTGGAGAAGGCACCACTCAGTGTCTGCTCAAACCTGCCGAGAGGATGAGGGAAAGATAGAGGTTGTAAATCAAACTTGACCGGAGCGCATTCAGGGATTAATTTCACTAGGAAAAAAAAAAAAAAATTACAGGAGCTATTAGCATTGCTTTCTAACAACAATCCTTTTTTTTTTTTTTTTGCTGTAAGATTTGAGGACGTTGGACGTTTCACATGGATGAAAATACTCAGGAATGGGTTTCTTGGGCTGCGTGCCAGCCCTTGCATACCTAAAATAGGGCTGATCTTATCAGTGGGAAAGTGAAATGTCTGATCTAAGGTAGTTACCTGCTGTCACACTTCTTGAGGGCAAGCAGCTAGCCCGCTTTAGGTACTAAACTGTCGTTGTAGCCACTTCCCTGTGTCACTGAGCACATGAATAGCTGTAGCAAAGGGTGACACTTGCACTGGTTGTTTGGGGTGAGGTCATTTAGGGGCTGGACTTTCATACACCTAAAGGTGGACGTGCATTTCCCAACTGCTTGCCGCCACTGGCACATGTAAAACCCGGCAGTGGTACCTGGAATTGGTATTTTCGGTGCTTATGTGCAGTATGAAATTACAGATATGGTCAATCATGGCAGTGGTAGTCATCCTGATCACAGTCGAGGTGGCCAGTGCCATCATGGAAAGCCCAAAGCTTCAGTAAATCCTTGGAAAACTTCAATCCTGCTGCTAGAACCAGAGATTGGGATTATACTCTGATCCTTCTCTTGTCCTTTCACTGAGTAGCACACTTTTCTGGGCTCTCTTTGGACATTTATTATCAAAGATTTGTTCCTTTTTTTCTCTCTCCTGAGTGTTCCAGTCACCGAGAGCAGAGTACAGAACATGAGCTGCTGCGTCGGTGATCAAAGCAAGCCAAAACACCTTAGATCAGAATTCGATCCGTAGGCGTGGGTAGGTAAAATATGGAGTGGTGTCAGCAGCTTAAAAAGGATGATAATTAGAGCGTTTGAACCTCCAGGTGGCAATGATGTGTGTTTACTTATTTATTTTCAGCATGGCACTTTTGTCTAACAAGAAGAGAGATTTACAAGGCCCAATATCTGGAGAGAGAAGTGGGGTTGTCAAAGTAGAGAGAAAAAAAAAAAAAAAAAAGATAAACTGGGACCTTTTGATGATAGTGTATCTAAAGAAATCCTTTTAATTTCAACATTTCACTGTATTTTATCAGTATTACAGATATAGCACTCATGGAGATATAAAGCCCTGAAATTATAAATCCATCTTTAATGCCATGATGTTGACTGAGACTCACTCAGGCTTTTCCCAGGATACTGTATTAATCTTTAGTGTTCCCTGATTGATGTTCATCTTTGAAGTCCAGCTCTTCTCAAACAGCTTCCTAGTCATTGTGTCCTTTTGATTAGCTGCAGATTCTTCCATGCCAGCTGCTCCTGCTCAAACTCTTCATGGGTCTGTTACGGGGAGATGGAATTGTTGTGCATGCTAATCTTGCATTATCGTCAACAACAAATCCATCATAAGCTGAGCTGGGAGAATATTATTCAGAAAATATGTTCCTTGATTAATTTCTCTATTTTGCATTTCACTAATGCAAATTGTCTTCTGCTGGGCTTAACAAAAGAGCTGTTTAATAGGTTCCAAGACTAGCCCAAACCTTAGCGTGTTCATCTCATTCAGATTTCAACGCAGTTCACAGAACCACAGAATCATCGAGGTTGGAAGAGCCCTTGAAGGTCACCCAGTCCAACCGTCAACCCAACACTGACAGTTCCCAACTCCACCAGATCCCTCAGCGCTGGGTCAACCCGGCTCTTAAACATTGTTAAACTCTTCTGAACTCCTTCTGACGATAGTTCACTGTTCAGTAAATATCTTACTTGGACGCAGCAGGGAAATTCAGTCACTAATAACGTATTTGTAAAAAACGTTTGCTGCTGACCACTTACCTCTATACCAAAACTGTCCAACGCACAACACGTGAGAGACAGCAGAGATTTCATCTGTTCTCTGTGAGACATAAATGTTCTTCCACCTCTTAGAACATGCATGCAACTCTGCATGTCGATATTTATGGGTATGAATTGTCTACTAGGAGTGAAACATAGACAGACCCAACTCAAAATTTCCTAAGCTTTCCTTCCACTATGTGAAATCTACTTTGTATTGCAATATTTAGTTTTAATACAAATAAAAATCTTATGCAGAGCTCTTTATTTCTAGGTTATGTGTACTGGGCTCTACTGTTTCTTAGCTTCTATCTTAAACTTCAGCGAAGCCCCAGTTTAAAACAGTATCTTAACTCGAATGAGCAACGTTTCCAGAGAGACTGTGCTAAAAGGAATATTTTCATTTGCTCACAGAAAACTAGTTTTCATCCAGAGATAATTTAGTTTGGCTTGCCACCTTTTTGTTCAGCTTTCCTCCCTGTATGCCACAGATCCAGTCATATGGAAAAAAAAAATAAAAATCAGATATATTGATTTTCTTTCTGATGGCTGTCTGTCATCAGACAGGTGTGGGAATCTCCTACAGAGGCATGTGATTGAATTTGTCGTGCTGTGGTTTTACTTTCTGCTTTTATTTTTATTTTCTTACAAGCTGTGCCAGCTTAACCTGAAGGTGAGCGGAAAAGCTAGCGAAATGTAGAATATGAAGGTAATTAATTTGGCCTCTGATCAGGCACATAACCTTTGCTGTCTCTACGCTAGTTTGTCTTACGCTATCTTCTTGTGGCTTCCAGTCCCAGAAACGCCCTTGAAAATGAAAGGACCACGGGTAGAAGCGAGCTACTCCCCAGGCTGAAGAAGAGGAGAACAAGCTGTCCTTACAGGAGAAAGGGCTTGTTAACAGCACTGGGATGTTATTCTATCTGCATCATTTCCAAACAGGTAGAAAAGGAAATTACTCATTCAACACACATCCAACCCAGGGACATACTGCCAGTAGCTCTTCCAGAAAGTGTTACTGCTCAAATAAAGCTGATCTATGAGCCTCACAGCTCAGAGGGTTTTACGATGCAGTCAGCGTTTTCTCCATTGTTCCCTTGATTGAGCAATCATAGATTTAAAACTGAGAGATTTAACCACGCGGCGTAAGAAGGAACAGAAACCATGTGATTTAGGTATCCAGAGCAGAGCCGTACATCTTGTTGCGAGCCGTGGAAGTCAAAAGGCAAAGACTTTCAGGGTCAGGTCCCACGCAAGCCGTAGGAGTGTGGGAGAAGGCAGTGATTACTGGCAATGAGTGCTCTCAGGCAAAGGGTTTGGGTACCACAATAACAACTTACTCGTGCCAACAGCATCCTGACAGCCACCGAGACACTTGAGGTGGAGCAACTTGGTGGCGCTGATGCTAAAGGTTGGCCTGGAGGGTTTGAAGTGTTAGTTCCCTATCCCTGCGGTGCCCAGAAAGCCAAGTTCTGAAATAGGTGCTAACATAAAAGAATAACTTCTTTTTGCCTTGGCAGAAATTAATCTAATTTCAGGAGTTTATACAGTGGTAGTCTCTGCTGAAGACTGACAGATTAGAATGGATTGGAACCAGCCAGGACAATTCTTTGTAATTTATGATGGGGTAGGCAGAGGATCTGCATTTAAAAATAAAACCCAGTCTGAACTCCTGCTTAGAAATGGAATATAAATTTTTCTTTTTTTTTTTTCTTTAAATTTTTTAAACTTACGTCTAGTTCCATGTTTGTGGGTTTTTTTGTTGTTTTGGGTTTTGTTTCTTTTTTTTTTTTCAGCTTTCTCAAACTAAGAGTAATAAAAGTGCCCTGTGAAGATACTGTAGACTCTCCTTTTTCCCACTCACATCAATAGAGAAAGCTAACTTTTGCTTTTTTAGCAGTCTCTTATCTCCTTGCAAGCTGTCATATGTTACAGTCTCTCTGTGTGACTTACTGTGTATGCCCTTTCCCTGCCACATTGCTCATAAACCCATCCCTGCCTCTTTCTGCTCCAGGAAGTCATTAAACGTCAAACACATGAAGTGCAGATCACTGGCAGTTTCCTAGAGAAACACAAATCAGAGCTGAACGCCTTTGTGTGTCCAGCATTGGGAAATATGTGACATCTGGGGACAAACTCCTGCCCGTCGGAGCAATGCTGATGAGGGGATGCCCAGCCTAGAAGCTTCATGCAGAAGAAGATTGTTCTGCATCTTCCTCTAAAGACGTGGCTTCGGTATCATTTGTCACAGTGAATTTGAGTGATTTATAACAGTTTTTCTGTGTAGTGGCTGGCCTAGAAAGCTGATACAATCCTGGTTTTCCTAGCAGATGGATTCTCACATAGGCTTGTGATTTGGGGTTCGAAAACTGTAATTATTTTCCCATGTTTATGGTGAATTATCACGGTGAGGAATGCTCTCGTGTTAGTATCACACCTTCTATACACAGATTAAAAAAAAAAAAAAAAATTGAAAAAGCAAAGCTCGCATTTCAGAAGGTACGACGGGATCTCGTTTAAAGACACTGAGATTTAAAATGGGCCAGATTAATTCCTGGAGACCTAGGTAGAGGATGAACTTGATCTGATAAGTTCCCCTGAGAAGACCAAGCACAGCCAGAGAATCTGCTGCCCTGGGAGGCAGCAGAAAGGGCGGGTGCTTGCTGCCAGAGATGCAGAAAAACTGGTACATTGAACAGAAACGGGCAAGGACGACAAATGCCAGAAACCATGAATCGTTTTTTTGCTGCTTGTGAGGCAGTTCCCTCTATTGTTATGAACAAACAGTGGCTTTAATAGTGAAGAAATTCATATTCTTGTCATTCAGCTAATTAACCACAATGCTGCTTCCACATCCTCTGTTATATCCGATGAGATCTATGGATTAATATAGAGAGCAGCAGACACTAAGCTCTGCCTCCAGTCAATTCAGGATCCTGGGGCTGAAAAATATTTATGCAGTTGGCGAATGGAAGCACTACTTCTTCCCCTCACAGTGCAGAAAATTTAAGAGACACCGACTACTAAAAAAAAATCTCCGAAAACAAGTATTTATCATAGGCTGTTATCTCTCTTCTAACATTACAGCCAACATAAAAAAAAAAAAAAAAAAAAAAAAAAAAATCTGTCAGTGGTTTAGACATACAGCAATCCCTATTTACGTAGCTAGCTAAGATAGTAATCTTAGCAGGGTAAGGAACGTTCTCCTGTATGAGGGAGGACTAAGCAGATTAAGACTTTTCAATTTGGAGTAGAGATAAGTGAGGAAGACAAGATAGAGGCCTCTAAAATCAATGGAGCAATGGAAAAGTGCACAGGGGACAATTACACATTTTTCTTCTAATGCAAAGATTAAGGGGAATTAAATGAAGCGAACACATGACAAATTTTAGATTTAGGCATAAGAAAAAAAAAAAACCACAAGAAAAAACCACAAAAACTTCACCCAAAATGCAATTAAAACTGTGGAGCTCATTACCACAGGATGCTGGAGATGTTAAAAGTTTACGGGTGTTCCAAAATTAACTGCAAAGCATACTGAGAGAAAAATCCACTGAGACTTCTCTCCACGCAGGCACTAC
Organism: Athene cunicularia; assembly: GCF_003259725.1. NCBI lineage: Eukaryota > Metazoa > Chordata > Aves > Strigiformes > Strigidae > Athene > Athene cunicularia. The sequence continues at coordinate 2,485,204 of NW_020799106.1, forward strand.
ACACGCCTCGAGATTTAAGTCGCAATTCAGAGGGGGTTCAAAGAACAGACCTTGGAAAGACCACTCTGTCTTAGATTGTCCACTGCTCTCTGCTGTAGGAGGTAAGATATCTTGCATAAATATACCTCTAAACTGGCCTGCTGCAATGATCTTAGGGTCATTATTGGCAGATTTGCAGCCACAGAAAGCCGCAGAGTTGAGACAAGACCACGGAGACCAAAGACACCGTAAGCACTGTTGCCTGTGGGATTAAATATTGCACGGGAACACCTACCTACTAAATAGATCCTCCTAGTGAAAAGCCGCAGCAATGATCGTGTTATCAGCTCGGACATCTCCCCTTTTTCCATCTGTAAAGAACAAAAAGAACTGGTTTCATTTTAGCTTTTATAATTCTTCAACAAAGCAAGCTGAAGGTAAAGTAAACTGGAAAGTTGTTGGAGCAGGAGAGGTGCGACTTAAATTCGAGCAGATGTAGACTTAAAAAAGTAGGAGAAGTTTCCCGTGTTGTCTTGCAACACGTGAAAGTAAATTGATGCAAATAGGGAGAAAGAGAACTATCACATTGTGCAATCATAAGGCAAACCCAACAGCGACAACTGAAAGGACAAGTTTATAAAAAAATCATAGTTTTCCACCACAGGATTTATGATTTATTTATGCTGAAATACTGCAGAGCATAGAAATTTGGTTTTTTCCCCCTTTTATTTTTCTTAAAAAACATAAAAATTGTTCAACTGTTTGGCATAAATTACCTTCTGTTGGGTTTATAAACTGAAAAGAACGTATTTTTTCCCTTCGCTCACAGAAAGAATCCCTTCTTATCCATTGACATATGAGACACGAAGGAGTGGAAGGCTTACAGGGGTAAGAAGAGTTTATCCACAGTACTTGTTTAAGAAAGCAAACCCATGTGCCTCTAAATGGTGTCAGCAACACACCCCTAATGCTCTGTGAAAAAGCGTAACTACACGGACCGAGCCGCTTTCCTGCCTTCCATCTGCACAGGCTTCCAGAAATGCCAAAAACTCTGAAGTCTCCATCCAGAGGAGACTCGCCCCTGCCCGTGCACATCCCGACCAAAGCTGGCACCCCACCAGAGCCCAAGGAGGAGGGAGGGGAGACCGCGTGTGCACAGCAAATGTGGTGCCAGCGGCAACTTTGAGAGCCCGTGGGACCATGAAATAGTGAAGAGCAGCCTGTTCAGTGCTCACAAACCATCCTCAAAACGGACCCATGGCCGGTCCCTCAGCATCGGAAAGGTCTAACAACTTTTCGAAAGCTCTCTTCCACCGAAATGTCTTCTTGGGAGAGAATAGAGACCGAAGTAAAACGGGGCAATGGATTTTCAGTGTTTAAGCTTTTATTATCTAAACCTGAAGAGGCTACAAGGGAAAGCAAGAACTTGGCCTTAGTGTTCTCATCAAGAGTTCCTGTTGGAACGACGAAAGAAAATTATTTTCTTTTCTTCGTTGTCATAGGATGGATACCAACGGTCTGAGGAGATGTTGCGTGGATGAAGAATAAGGTTAAAGATATTTAGGAATTTTTATCAAGGCTGTTAGAGGAGCCAAAGAGAAAAAGCTTCCTTGATAAAGGAGAAACAAAGGAGAAAAGATTTACATGCTTTTAGGTAAGGGCACAGTAAAGGTCACTATATTTGAACATCACTTCGTGCAGCTACATATCACAGCATGTTTTCCCCATCAAATGCAGGGACAGACGCAAAGCAGGTTCTGTCATCATCCCCCAGGGTAAGGCCAGTCACTGACCCCCAGATTTTTTGCCACAAACCACTATAATACGCTCACCTCCAAGTAAAAGCAATTTGCAACAGCGTGACATTTACCTTCACATTTGAATATATATTAAAAAAAAAAATGCAGAAAGCTTTTGTTTGTTTTTACTGAATAACATCTCACCCCTATTGAGTTTAACACAATGCAAGTCAAAAAATAGCCAGTTGTAAAGAAAATTGAAATGTGATTAGAAAAAGATTCCAGAAATAATATCTGCCAGTATATCTTCCAGTCAAGGAGAATCTGCTTCATCGGTCGAATGGCACATGGAAAATACAGATATGATCTATGTAAGAATGACTGTAGAGTGCTTAATAGGAAAAATAAAAATAAATTCAACAATAAATATTAACAATCACTCACTATATCGTTCTGAGGTGTCCAGTTAACAAAGTCTGTACAAGTTTATCTGGTGATCTTGGTTGAGCTGGATTCCTCGAGCATAAGAATAACTGGAGGATGGAGTCCAGGAGCACTTCTGGATGCCCTCGACACTTACACAGTCCACCGGATCAGACTGGACATGATCTGAACTGCAGCTCCCGGAGATGTCCATCATGTGGACATCAGGTCTCCAGCGCCAACTGGTTTATGTTATGAATCTGCTCCTATTGGTCTAAATTACCTGCCAGCGTAGACACACCTGGAGAGAGACTTAAACCCATCCATATAGACCTGACCTGCAAAGATCACTGGATTTAAAAAAAACCCCTGCTTCCTGGTTAGAGACAAGTTAAAAGTTGTTCTTGACAGAGCAACTGGGAAGAGATTTTGCAAGAGTAAGCTCCAACTCCTCTGCTCCAATTTTACTAACACTGGATGTTCTGGTGCTAAAAATTTAATTTGACCGTATAAGTTCACTATCATGTGTTAATTATATTTAGGAGGCAGTGATTCAGTAACCTACTCAAATAGATTTACCTCCTGCCTACAAGGCTCAGTCTGTAATAACATAAATAGAAGAAAGCTAAGCTGCACTTCACTCGAGTATTTTGACTTGCACTTTGGTGTGTGGGAAGATTTTAACCAAGCAGCTGCTAATGTAGTAAATAATGAAAAGGAAAAGTGAAACATTAATTATGGCTTGGCAATTAAATAAATACACCACAAAAAAAACACCCAACAAACAAACAAAAAAAACCACCAAAAAAACAACACACCAAAAAACCCCCCAGAAAAGCAGGGAAAGGCTTTCAAGAGGAAAGAGCTATCTTAAAAACACACAAAAGATACTAGAAGCTAAAAGTCTGCATCACAATAAAGGTCCAAATTCTTAAAGTTTACCCTGGTCTGAAAGGAAGGACTTATTATATGGGAATTCAGTGCTGCTCAATGGAATATGCCCTGCGGAGCAAAACGTCTGTTTATTAGTTTTATACCAGATTCATTTCTAAGCTTTTTCATAAGAAGTATTTAATTAGTACATGTTACTGGTTACAAATGAGAAATTAATGTACTATAAAATGTAATAAAATAGGATATCTAGTTAAAGACTTTTTAAAAAAACCCCAAACAATCGAATTGCAGATGCTGAGGACAAAAAGGAAACCACTTAGGAACTGAAATGATCTAAAGTAATAAAGAATTTATTCTGTTAATCTTGTGAATCACTTCACATCTCGTGGAAACTGTAGAAATAATCAATAGTTGGTTTTTTGGTTTTTTTTTTTCCCAAAAAAAGCTTTCAGCAAAGTGTCGGTTCAAAGTGTGATAGATTAACTAGGGGAAAAAACAAACAAACAAACAAAAAACAACAAGCAAACAAAACCAAGCAGCCTTTGAGTATGAGTTCATATGGATCTCACCCATCCCATCTTCAGCAGAAAATAATGAATGAGAGGACCAGCTTCACTAGGACCTCCTGCTACTCCTTCAGGTAGCTTTTAGCAGTGTAGTAACTCATTTCCCTTCCCCAACCACAAAACTTTTGTTTAAGCGACTTGTTGTTTCTTACATTAAAAGCGAAGCTCAGTGACATAAGTTACTACACTGCTAAAGCACCTGCACATTTCCTGTACGTCGAAGCCGAGTGCACGCCAGGTTGAGGCTGACGAGGGACAACTCATCCCGACTTACCAACGTGCCCTGAGTTACAACCAACATTTTTTTATTTGATTTTTCAAACAGAAAACGAGCAGACAGGCAGCATCCACATGGGTATGTATCTTCCTTCAGAGGCTTTGTCTTCAACAGGAATGAGCAGCGCTGCACGCTGCTCAGGCACCCGAGCCGCGCTGCAATATTCACCTCCTGTTCCTCATCAGCATTTTGAGCAGATTGACAGCTGACTGTCAGCTGCGCTCCTGCGACGAATATGACGGACAAACACGGACAGAAGGAGCACGTCCGTCAAAGCTCTGCCTTCTCAGGGCGGATAGCACACGCTGACAGGCAGCCACACAGTGTCGGTACGTTCCAGGCGACGCATGGGTAAGTGAGGGGCACACCTAAGCTAGGGCACTCTGACAATAATTTTGCAAAATGGCAGTAAGGCAGAATTGCTGGTGTGTGTTTGGAAAGACCATAGCTCAGAGGGGTACTCGTTCACAGCCCTCTAGAATCAATGGAAAAACATAGGTACTTCTACTTTGCAGCTCAGAAGGATCAGTGAACACTTAGGCAAAATTAAAACACCTTACTTTTTTTTTGTTGTTGTTGTTGTTGTTTGGTTTGGGGGTTTTTTTTGGTTTTTTTTTAAATACACAATTTTTTTTCACTATTATCTGCATTATATTTGGCTTTGTTTTTCAATAATGATAAAAAAGGGTGTTTAAAGCCGCAAACCCATTACTTGAGAGTAAGACCAGGACAATAAACCAGCACGAATAGCTGCCACAGAGTGAAGTGAAGCACATCGGGATACAAACACAGTCCCTTTTTAAACCCTCAAGTCTTATCATCTGCAGAAAGGAGAAAAGCAAACAAGCACGTGGAAATTAATTTGATTTTAAAATTCTTCATGGGTTTCTTTCTAAAGATGAACCTCAGAGCCCAAATCACTTATTGCGGGGATGTCCTCTCTAAACTGCTTTGCTCTCTGCTCTGTCAAAACATAACAGTGTCTTGTGCTCCGATTACTGCTGGAACAAGGTCTGGGTGTTAGGGGAGAAAAAGTAGAGCTTACACTTCAAGTTATGAAAGTAAAGTTGTGCATGTATTGTGTTCGCTGAGTAAAAGAATTATCTGAACATGTGATCAAGCTGCATTTCTCAGAGAAGGATGCTGGAGGCTGGGCAGTGTCCCGGTGGAGGTGGGGGAGTGCTCTGGGGGTCCCTCATTGCCATGCAGTCCCTGGTAGTGCAAGAAGCCTCCCTCTAATTTTGCAAATTAGCAAACTGTGCAAACCTACAGGCACGGTTTCCCGCAATAGGGACGGAACACCAGGGAAACTGTGGTGAAATCTCCTGTTCAGAGAAAGAGAAGCATTGCTGTCGTGAAGGACAACGTGGTTATACGCTGCGTAACAAGTTTGGGTTAATCCGAAACGTTTCAGACCCCAGTTTAATGCGCTGAGTGAAAAAGCCGGACAGTGTTTTCAGTATGGCTGAAGAGCGCAACTGAGAAAAAGGACTTTCAGCTGTGAATAGTGCCCTCCTCTTGCAGGCCACGCATGTAAACCAAAAAGATTTAGGCGAGTCCTTGTAGCACAAGCACCGTCTTTGACGGGATATTTCACATACCTGCAGCATTCTGTCCTCTGTGCCCTCCGTCCCCTCGCAGGAGCGTGCACAGACAATACATTTTGAGGCTGATAGACTTTGTTTTATCCCTATCCGTTCATAAACATTTTATATTTATTTTTGTCTTTCGATGTAGATGAGCTAAAGGAAACGAGGATGACAGCCAATACCCGGCCACAGGCACAGACCACAGTGCACGGAATATTGAAGGGAATAGGTTCAAGAGCATCTGTAAGGGTCCTAAAAGAGAAAGTGGTTTGAGATTTACGCTGAGAAAAGGGGTAAAACAGTGTCAGGCAAATGAGTGAAGCTGAAACAAAACACATCCCTTTTAGCATGGGCCAGCGGAAACCCAAGATGCGCAGAAGCACATCAGCCACGGCTCCAAGAAAGGAGAGATGTTTTTTTGTGTGGTCATTATGAAATTGTGAAGAAGGCTGCAGATCTTCGTGCTGCTTTTTACGGATACAGAAAAAGCGAGAGAGATACAAGGGGAAGAATTTTTATTTTTTTTTTTTTGCTACGTTTGAATCTGTTTTGTTCAAAAATATAAATCTCTGAGGGAAGTCAGGGAGTCTTCCTGTGCTGCTGCCCGAAGGAACCTGGGGAAGAGTTCAGTGAAACTCCCAGTGGGAAGCGGGTGGGATGTAAGGCAGCACTCCGGGAAGGTTGTGGTAGGAAGCCAAGCTCCGTGCCAGCCAACAGAGTCTGAGCGAGGGTTTTGGCTGCACCACAAGCTTGATGCAGCAGTCTGATGGTTCCAGTTGCAGGAAGGGAATCAGAGGAAGGTGCTTGGACAAAGCCGTATCTTAAATTAATCTAGTTAGAGAAATACCTACACTAAATGTCTCCCTGTCTCGTTGGCCATGCTCCCAACACACCGCAGCAGAGATAAGATGGCAAAGGCACTGCAGACAGCTCCTGGGGAAGCGCAGAGTTTGGAGCTGTGTTTTCAAGCACTGTTGGTGGAATTCCTATAGGTGTTCGGGCTCCAGGCAGCCAGAGAAGACTCGGTCTTTTCTCCTTATTGGCAGGAGCGTTCCCTGGCCCTACAACCTTAAACATTGGCTGGGCAAAACTATACACATTGGGTTTTTTCCCCTCTTCAGAGAAGCTTCAGCAGCAAGTGTCCTTTTACAGATAAAGGGGTTATAGACTTGAGACTAGATCAGATCACACTGTCCTTAAAACCAACCATCGGTCCAGCAGGTAGCAGAATTTCCTCCCGCAGCAAGCCGAGTCATTACTAATCAGCTAAAGGATATCTTCCCGTCTTCTTTGGAAACTTTTAAGTGAAAGGTTTGCTACCTCCTCCTTTGTGCATTTACTCCCAAGGCAAATCCCCCTTCACTTGAAATTACTTCTGACTTGCATTTTGTTTCAGCTTACAGCCCCTGGAGTTTGAAATGCTGGTTTTACCACCTAATGGTCATTAGTCAGTTTAAAATGCAATTACTGTTCTTGGTTATAAAGGCAGACCCCTATTGAGGATTCAAAATGTCAATAACGAGTGCTGATCGTACTGATTTGTCATTGATCTTCTGGGATTTCCATTGCTGCAAACTAAGTCCTGAAGAAGTTTCTGCAATATGTATAAATGAGCCTTTAATCCACCTTCTTCATTTCTCACTCTCTTGTGCCGGCAGAGTGCTTGGTGCCCTATGGGAAATGCGAGGAAGCAAATATCTAACTCTCCTATAAGATGCTGTAATCAGAGAGACAACGGAGCTCAGATGCAAAACACATCGATCTAGACATAAACTCTTCTCAGACGATCTGCAATTTCTATCTTTCAGTTCTTTCTGCAGGCTTTTTCCTCTTGTGATGACACTGGTTTTAACCGAGCCACCTAGCCTCTCTCCCTTTGAAATTACTCCGTTTAAGACATTTTTTGTTTTTCCCTTAAAGCTGTTTTTCCATGCTGACAGTTTTTTGTGGTTTTTCTCTGCAGAGATCACGATCTAAAAGTTAAGCTCCCTATAATGTCTGTCACAAGGAACTCCTCAGAAAAACCCAAGTAGCTGCATAGCACCTGAGAATCTCTAGGGCAGACTTTCCTATATCATTCCTCCAAATGACACACAAACCGAAGCTTCCCTATCCCTTTCCGTACTTAAAGGTAGCATCTGCTTCAAGGCTGGATACACCATCGCTCTTAAACTTTCCCAAAGACTGCTAAGTAGCCATGTATTTTTATTGTAGGTAGCCCAATGAAACATCTTACAAAAGGCACTAAAAGTTTGGGAACGAGGAGGAGGGTTGAGGTCAACAGCAACAAGGCTGAAAAGTTATTCAGAGTGAATAGCAACGTGTTTGTCTGCAGATCTCTGGGATATTGGGTGTCAGACTGTAAAAGATTTCTTAAAGGCAGCATCCTAAACTGTCTAGTGTTGTGGGGAGCTGGCAAACCTTTCATGGGGCCTGATCATCTCCAGGCAACACTCTGAGGAAACCTGATCGCTTCACCGCTTCTGTGGAACTCGTGTGAAACTGCAATTTGCTTGACTTAGCCTGAGGCTTGGACAGGCACCCAGTCACCGACTTGTTCATTACTGGTTTCATTGCCCAGATGCAAAATTCAGGTTGTGAACCGTGCAAAAAATAAACCCTTTTCTTCCCAAAAAATCAATGTTCAAAACCAATTTCTGTATAGGTCCAACTGTTCCACTTCTGAGAAAGACACAGAACAGATTTTTTTTTTTTTTTTTTTTTTTTGATGGTTTAATGGGATCACAGTGAGCAAATGTTACGCGTTGGCCAACAGCAAGTGGAATGACCACAGGCCTGAAGTGCAACCGTACCCCGTAATTCCCAGGGAAGGCAAATGATTCATTTGTAACTAGTCATTCTTTTCAATTACAGGGTACTGTTCCCAGGAAGCTGTTTTCTCACTGATCTTTCAGCTACAGCGTGCCCTCCATTGCCCTGAGACATACAGATACTCTAATAAGCTGAACTTTGTGCAAATAGCAATTACTGCATGTTGGGGCTGAAGAAAGCTTTGGACACAAGAAGAGATGCAGGCCCCCCTACCAGTAAACATTTCCTTAATATACTATATCATCTTCCATCAGCTTCTGTCATGGAACCTTTAAAGTTCATAATGATTTATATTAATCTACTGTAAAAGGTAACTTCTAATTTGTGTTATTATACTGTTGCTGAGTTACAGCTTTCTCTTGAATATGTTGTTGCCCATGCCAACTTGTTAGATAAGATCTTTTTCAGAGTCGGCTGAAACTGGGAAAAAAGGGAAAAAAAAAAAAAAAAAAAAAAAAAAGGCTCTCCTGCTTCTGAAGAGAGTTTTGTCATTACTGCAACCGCATACATACACCCGTTTCTTGAATAATTCATGTATCATCCCAGTACTAAGATGTGGAAGGGAAATATTGCAGCAGAGAGAGCAGGATATGGGCGAAGTCTAAAAATAATAGACAAAGGGAAAATGATCCTGGCGTGAACATATTATGGTTTTGTGGCATGCCTGAGGTAGACACAGACCGGATGGATAACCAGAGACGGATGAGCAGCCAGGCCAGGGCTCAAGTGAAGCTGCACAGCGTGTCGGATCAGCGTGGTTTTAAATAACCAGACCATAACTGTGTCCTGAGGGGATGCAAATACTCTGCTCTGAGCTGTGTTATTTTACAAGGGGTGACCATCAGGCCCTACTCTCTGCACGGCCCCTTGTAGGAAAGACAAACTGGAATATCAGGGTCGGTTTTGAAGTTCTACCCGTTTTCCAAAGCCCTGCAGATCCTAAAACACAACGGTGGAATAGGAGGTACGAAGCAGATGAGTAAGCTGTGAGTAACCATGATCTGAACCACTTGTGTAAACTGGAAGACAAAGACCCTGATGTTTTTGAGATGGAAACCATAACCTGAGATATCTGAGAAAGTGCAACCGAGGTGGTGTAAAGGGAAATGTGCAAAACAGATTACTCTTCCTCGGAGTTAGAAGGGAGGACTAGGCAAACCCTAAACCACCTCCTTGGTGCCATTGTGCAGCACACTGAGTTGGATGATGCCTTTTAACTCCCAGAGCTTTGATAAAACTGTCACCATCGCTCTACATCGACTGACGAGCCGCTCAAGTTTATTTGCTGAACTTGGACAGCGTTCTCAAATCCCAAAGGCAAAGTTTCCGCAGCGCTCGCATAAACTAGGACTGACTCATCACAACATTGCTACGCACCGTGTGGCAAATTCATCCTTTTTCTCTGTTCTCCCACAAAAGGGTGCATAGATAGCAACATCTACCACAGTGGCTTTACAGAAAACTAAAAACTAAAACTTTTCCTAGTGATTTTATTGTGGGTTTTTATTTGGTTTTTTTTGTGCTTCTTTTGGTATGTTTGATTTATTTTTTTTTTTTGCCAAGTACCTAATCCTCAAAACAAAAACAAAACCCACCCCACAGTATATCTTACAGCTGTGAGCTTGTTATCAGGGTGTTAGGATACTTGAGGCAACTTCGGGTTTCACGTCATCAGGAAATTAATGCTAAACCTTCTTAAGCTGTTGAGAGAATAGACGCATCTTTTAAAGTGTGCTATCCTTCTCCCTCTCTCACTCTTGTATTTCCAAGTACCACAAACTGACTTGGCAGGGCTGGAGTATACCGATGTGCAGGAGGAGGTGAGGTTTCTGGATTTCTGCTGTGCAGCACACTTCAGCACGGACAGCCTTTCATAATGGCTAGAAAACAACTTTTCATTCCGTTTTTCTCCTCAGATTTCTTTACCAGATTTCACCACCGTTGCAGATCTGGTCCCGTTTGGATTGAGAACAGGTTTCTTCCCAAGTATTAGCGAATCATCAAAACCATAGATCATTTTTATGAGGGTCGGTTAGAAACCCCATAGGTTTTGAAACCTGTTAAAGATTATAGAGTTGTAGAAGGCTGGGTTGGAATGTGATCTTCAAGAACTTATCTATTTTATTGCTTCCAAGGGGCTTGTCAGCTTCCTACTGAAACACAGTTTAGTAACCACAGTGTGAATATAAATGAGAAGGTAGATTTTTTTATTAGCACTAAATGATCAGGTTGATTGACATTAGGGATCCTCTTTATATAATTTCATTGACAAAAGGATGTGCCGGAAGGTGTGTCTGTTTGCGGATAACACAATTCCATACGTAATACAACTCACTACACGGTATTAAGCTATGATGTTACCGATCACTTGGAATAGGCCTCTATTCTAATTCCTCCTACCAGCCACATCGAAAACGCATTAATTAAATTTTTCTTAAAGACTCCTTAAACTTCCCAACACATGAAAATTATTTATAATTATTTGTTCCGTGGTTCTAAGGTTTTCCAAATTAAACATTCCACAGCAGGACACTCCTGAGTTGAACTGTCACGGTCTTTTAGGCAAAATTTCATTAATAACCTTAATACATCCCTTCCCATTGCTTACAGAAGCCCACGGCAAGCCTTCCCCCTTTCAGAAGGATGTTTCATATTTACACCCTACTTCCAAGAACCAAGTTCAGCTCAGCCTGAGGCGTGCAGCCCCTCATGCACTCACAAAAGAGACGGCTATCATGAGATAAAGTGGTCCATAACAGACCGAATTGAAAGGTATGGAATTGCAAAACCTTGTTAGGTGTTGATCTAATCCTCCCTAAGAGAGCTTTCAGTGATAAAATTTCTACCATTTCCTCCAGACAATCATTTCCAGAATAAAACTGTTGCCTTCATACATTATTTTTTCCTATATACAGAAGATGTTCACATCTTTGTAATCCTCAGTCTTCCTTACAGTCTTCTCTTGCCCTCCACTACTTTATTTTCACTCTTCGCCATTTTTCCTGTACCTCTTATTTTCTAAAATTCAAACTTTTATATTGGTACCCCTGATTTTTTTTTTTTTCCTCTATATCAAATATCATATCAGTCACATATGACTAAAAGGGCTGGCCAAATTCAACAAGAATAGATATTTTGGAAAGTTTTTCTTTGTAAGTTTAACCAAAGATTGGACCTTTTAGAAATGTTGGCCTTAGGCTCTTTGAGACAACATTCAAAAAGGAAAGATGGAAGAAATCTGATCTCCCATCAAGAAATTAAGGAAAACATGCCTCCAAAGCTCGGTCTGAAGTTTCACAGTCTTAATTATTCCGTGATGCTTCAAATTTCAGATGCCTGGGTCAGTGACACCATCAGGTGGCCGGCAGAACCGAACACCTGCAGCTCCCAAGAGTGAAACAAAACCAGAAGATAAAGTAGGAGCCCCCAGAGGAAACCACACAGGCAAGTACTGAATCCTTCAATGGAACCTCATTTACGGAAAACTCAGCGTGTCACTGCTTGCTTCATTTCTTGCCTATAGCCACAGATTAACCACAAAATAAGTTAATACAAGATACTCCATGAAAAGGAAAAATAATGTCCTGCTTTGCATAAAACTACATTACATCATGGGAACTACCAGAGAGGCAAGAATAATTTCACAAAGGTAAAATATTTATTTAAGAATAAAAAGCTGGAGCTTTTCCTGTGTTCCCTAGAACATCAAATTCTTAGATTAAAAAAAAAAAAAAAAAAAAAGAGAGAGTACTCATGGCCTGAAATCTCCACTGTTTGCAAATTTAGTTCCAAGATGTGTTTTTTTTAGTTTAGTAAACAGTTTTCAGGATAAAAATAAAACTTTGATTGAGGAATATTTTTTCTTCCCGTTGACATTTTTTTTTTTTTTTTTTGTCTTAAAGTGGTGCTTAAAAATGCATGAAAAAAAGAGTTCTGGGTTTTTTAAATCTCTGAAAAGAGAGAAGTCACGTGAACTGCATTTGTGATGCATCTAATTGGATTTTATAAAGAATTCAATAGTTTAATGAAAATTACTCTAAAAAATGATCACATTTAATTTTTTTATAGAATAGGTGGGAGTTGAATACGAACACTGCTATTGCATTAAAAGCTCTCTTTGGGATTTCTTTGACTGCGTCGCTTTTGAACACAACGTAAGTCACATTGCTCGGTCAGTAAAACAATATGAGTAACCAGCTAGTTGTAGGGATATTAGCACTTGTAGCAGGAAACCTTCCAACAGCTGAATTTAGATTAAGGTTTGGATTCAGAGGAAAAACTGTCATCCTTCTTGCTCACATCCTGTTTAGACCCAACACAATTCAGGGGAGGATACGTTAACATCTGGGGTTCTTTGCTGATTTTTAAAGTGGGTAAGTGAAATCACGTACAGCCTAACCCAAGATACCATTATACATCCCAGAGCCTTTTACATCTTTCCTCATTCCCTCCAGGATTACTTATTTGCAAGTCCTTTCCCTTTCTTTGCCACTCAACGCCTCAAACATCCAGAGCTGAACATCTCAGAGCACCCTGCCAGCTGGGTGCTCTGGCAAAGCTGGGAATAAGGAATGAAATCTCCATCCTACTGCCCCTGGCTGTGCTACTGATCTCTGAGCAGTGGCAAACCCTCCGTGAGTTGCCAAGTTTAAAAAAAAAAAATAAATCTGAACAGTAGACTGATTCTTTTCTGTACAGAGTGTTATCTGACAGAACTGTTATTTCTAGGAGAAAACAAAAAGCTGTTTTTAGTTGAATCATGTCTTTTTTGTTTTCATTGATTATAACAGATAAGGTGCTTTTTACATCATGGATATATTTTTCCTTTCTCCAAGACCCGAGTCGTAGTTGCACGTTCTTCAGAACGACAGGGCTGGCACTGTGACATGTTTATGTGAGAAGTCTAAACCTCAGAGAAACAGTGGAAATTAATCATGAAAAATCTCAGAGACGGATGCCCAGCAGCTTAAAAACCAAGGTCAGAATTGATGTGAAATAGGGAGAGTGAGACGGAACTGGTAGAAATGTCATAACAGTTGCCTCTAACAGTTGGTGGGATGGTTGCTTGCCTGCTTGACTTGTAAAAATCAAGAGAAAAAGACTAAAAGAGAAAAGGAGAGGTGAAAATAAAAGAAAAGGTAAGAGAGGATAATCAAAGAGGGATAAAAATGATGCCTGAGATTATTAGCTGATACATTTCTGGGGAAAGAAACCAACATGGAATTACTTAAACTTTATGGATATTTGCTCTCTGCTGTTTAATCACTGGTGCAGTAGAACAATAGTAGTCATAAGTGAGAGATACAAGACAGATTTATTGTCATTCCCTCTAATTTCTATCCACTTCCATTTCCAAGTAAACGATGAGTTGTTAACGGAAGCAATTTTGGAGAAAGATAAAATTTTGCCCTTTTTTTTTTTGCCAATGATCACTCTAAGAATTACAGCACGTTTACACAAAAGAAGCCTCAATCTGTAATCACTTGCAAAAATAAAACCCAGCTGTATAAAAAGACCAGAAAGGACAAGTAACTGATGACTGGAATCAAATCAGAAATCTGAGTTTTCTAATGTGTCGGCAAATCACTTCTTTCTGTTATTCCTCCTCTCCCGGTAAAGCCCAAGCTGATCCACAATTTCTACTCCTTACATAGCAAATGCATCATCCTCACTCATGCGCTTATGAATATGTTATAAGTTGTGACTAAATGTAATTATGTAAATGATAGTCATTTGTTTGCTATACAGATTAATGTTCTGCTTCATTGGGGTCCCAATATGGAGCAGCAGAAGTTTGAGCTTTGCAGCTGTGCCTCTGTGTGGTGCTGCCTCTCATCCAAAAATTAAAATGAAGATGAAATTTGTCTTTTACTTAGCGCGAACAAAACAAACCGTCCCTGTGTTACCTAATACATTATCTATTACTTTCTACAGGTAGCAGAATCAATCACCTTTCCCAGTGGTGGTAAACTCCTGGGGAATAACTTCATGCACCTCCAGCTCTATAATACAATGTTGAAGTGTTAATTAGAATCCCAATAATGGATTTTTTTTTTTTTTTCTTTTGCAGTGATGCTTTTGAAAGCTGAGCTTCCTTCGTCACACCGGGACCTGTCAAGAGGCATGGAATGTAAAGTTCTGCTACTCTGAGAAGGTTTGGCTAATAAAGTTTCTTGGGAAACGCTGTGAAATGTTTTGGTAATTAATAGTTTTTTTCCCGTTTTTCATCGGGATTAATCTGAGGGCTTCTATGGCTCAGAGAGGAGCATCTAACAAAGAAAACCTCTTCCAAAAAAAGAAACACTTGGATGCTCCATCGACCTGCATGCACACACGTTTCCTTTTAAGACAAGTCCCACCAGAAACTCTGTGTATTGCTGGTTATTTATCCTCCCTCTCTAGAAAGTTACCTGGAAAGGTTTTTCAGAATTGGGCTATAATGCTGCTGTCGGGCTGACCGGTTCCACAGGAGCTCCCAGATCTCCGTCAGGTAGCCAGTTTAAACCTCCTGTCTAAACCAGTAACATTACATGCAGACTAAACACAGCTTCGTGTTGTTACAATAACAGTTCCAGTGCTCGTAATACAGTTATCCCCAGAGCGTTTATATTCAATTTTCTAATTATGTCTTTTCAATTATGCATGTCTCTACCTAATACAGAAGATGCAATGTAAGTAGCTCTAGGGAAGAAGGGTAAAAAAAAAAAAATTCTGCCAGACTTAAAGGGACTTAAAAAGGTTACAACTAGTTTGTTGAAAGTAAGCCAAAGAGGTATGAAATTCTCTTGCAAAAGTTCCTTTTACGGACAACATCAGTCCTTAGGTTTGCTGTATGATCAGTGTGGCACGGCAGTGGAAGCAGGAACAGACTGTCTACACACACATAATACTTCATTAGTAAAAATCCAATAGTCAGAAAAAAGAAAATTATCTCTTGGGGCATCTAGCAACAGTGAAAAAAAAAAAAAAAGCTCTGCTACTCTGCAGTTGAGGTTCATGGTGTCACTCAAACCCCTTTCCACAGGATTTCAGCCCTTCATTACTTAATCCGCGTCCTATTAATTACACACGTAAGAAAGCTACGAACATTTTTCTATTACTCCTTAAACTATATATCGTGGTTCTCCAACCGTGGTTACAGAAGGACTAGTTAATAGGTGTTGAGACCTCGGGTCTCTGGTGGTGCCTGGGGAGCAGCTGGTGCTGGAGGATGGAGCATGAGATGCCTTTGGATCCCCTCTTGAGTCCTCTCGGGCCATGGACTGTGTTTCCAGCTACTCAAGACCAGCTCTGGAATGACCCTCACTCTCTTAGTGCTGTCACGGAATTGTGTAGGAGCTCCAAGACCCATCTGTACCCCCGAGAGCTGGACACTCATTTCTTACACCGACCTTATCAGGTCATCCATCTCTCCTTCTAAAACCGAACATTTCTGTCAGCACACCAGAAAACACCAAAGTAATTTGTTGGTGCCCGGTGTGCCTCACTGTCTCCTCATACAGCTCTAGGTGACGTAGTACTACTTCCGCACCTTAGAAATAGTCCTGCTTGTAAATTACTCAGAGCTCCTTAGGTGAAAGGAGGATCTTAACCTGGAAAGGTTGAGTTCACAGCTGTTATCCTTTCAGTCTTAGGGTTACACCCTTTGTCCAGCGTATCTGGAATCTTTAAAAGTGCCACCCACGGATTAATTCACGAGGATTAACATTTCATTACGCACATACGCAGTGAAAATTAACGGGAGGGCAAATCATACAGCATGCTCCTCTTCTAATTTAACAGAAAACATTCTTTATCCACGTTTTAACCTTTCCTTACTTCCATGCACAGAATAATCAGTGTACAGAAAGTCTGCCTCCAGCCAACCCAGATCCATTTCTCATGGTACTTTGCGTGTCACAGGGAAGCATAATTGTGTAGCCACAGCAACTTGACAGCAGGCCTGACCCACCAGGATGCTCCATGAGTGCAACCAACTCAAATATTCATAAAGCTACTAATTTATGGTGAGCACTTGTCTCCCATCAGGGTTTCCCCTTTGTCTGCATGCAGACTCCAAGCATAATAAGTCATCTTGCAATGCGGAACTCTAAGAAATTAATATTTCAGGAAGTTAAAATGGGAAGAGGGAACAATACCACAGCTTTCCTTACTTTTCCTAAAGGAAATATTTTTGTACGTTGTTATTATTAATCACACGTGTAACAAATTATGGTTGAATAATTATTATGCTAAAACAGCAACGTATCGCTGTGTCTTGTTTTTTTCATCAAATTTCAGTTTTGTGGGGTTATGCTCTTCAAAACTGTTTAGTTGTTAATATTATTCTTTGTAAACACTGTTAAATATCAAATAATTTTAAGCTGTTCTACAAGAACGTAATTTTTAACGTCTGTCACTTCTCATTTCATTACAAAGGAAACATGCCTTTCCTTTTTTTCCACCGGAGTGAAACCAACCAGTGACAAGTGTCAAAATAAAACCTAGACCATTAACTGAAGAGTTCTTGTGGCAATAAAAGCTTTTTTTTTTTTTTTTTTGTCAGAAGATTACAGTTATAACTTCATTTCAAAACAGTTGTATTCTAAGGGTTGGCTTGAGGTCCCTGGTTCCAAGGCTTTCTGGTTTATGAATTAGGGAAGGTGCAATAGATATTGTAGAGAAGAGGTAATCTGTAGCATGACCAGCTGGTGTTCAGATTATAAATTCATATATATAAATTAATATTTTTAACAAAAGAGAAAAAAAGGAAAGAAAAAAAAAGTATGTAGTGGAATTTGGCAGTATGAGAGAATGCTAAATATAAAGCGGTCACGCCCTACAACTACTGCACAAGCCAAGCTGAGACAGCACGCCAGGTCTCTTGCCAACGTATCTCAGCCCTTCACTAGAAGGCAAATCACACTGATGTTTATTCAGTCCTTGGCTGTTCAGCTAAAACTACTGTATCAGGTTTTTTTTTGTTTTTTCTCCCCCCCCCCCCCCCCCCCCCCCCCCCCCCCCCCCCCCCC
>NW_020799106.1:2502563-2511733 GCF_003259725.1 Athene cunicularia
GTACTGGCATACTTTGAGGACTACTGACTCTGGGAAGATACAGGACACAAGGTTTTTTTCTTTCTGGTTTGGTTTTTGATCTTATAGTTGATTTAGTAAAGGTTAAAAAAAAAAAAGAATTTTTGAAGTTTAGAAACCCATCTTATGAATTTGGGAGCCTACGCAATTTCCTATGAAGAAACTTGTCTGCACTTTCCGACTGAGACAGGACATTATTTTCAGCCATGGGAACAGGGCTCTGAATTGAGTCGTTATGAAGAGATTGCAGTTCGTCAGGAAGTCACCTGCAAAGCTCACAATCGGGATCTGCGGAGGTGGGAATAGCTTGTGTTGTGAGCAGCGCCACCAGCCAAGAGTTAACAGAAACGATGCCGCGGGGGATGCCAAGGGGAAACAACGGTCGAAAGTGCTTGTGATATCAGATGAGAGAGTTCTGCCATTGCCACCTCATACCACATGTGTTGTATAATATGTATGAGCTACCTCATACACACATCCCTCAGAAGGGAGGCACGTGCAGATGAGCTGAAAGTTCAGGGAAATCCCAGCTAGGAAGAAGACAGACAAATCAAAATAAAATCACATGAAAACTAAGACAGCTGAGCCCCAAGAAATGACAGAAATGGAACCAACAGACTCGCCTTCTGACAATAACATCGCTGCCTAAAGGCTCACCTGTCCTGGATCTCGGAACACATATAACCTGGACATTACTAAAACCTGTCCTTAATAGGGTGCTCATGGATATTTGAAATGACACATGTTAGCTTCAGGTTCATTGCCATTAATATTATGCTTAGCTCAGAGAGAATTAGACCTGAAAATAAAATTAAAAAAAAAAAAAAGACAAGACAGACATGAAACAGTTAACTCAGTTACAATTTTCTAACAGGAGAATGGAGAAGTTGAAATAAATCTAAGGATGCAATAAGTACATTAGATACAGGGAAAAGCCCAAATCAGCTCGTAACAGTTTTACTCAAAGTCAGACTTGTAGCCCGCTCCTGTGCGTGCTGCTCCAGGTTCCCTCACTTCCATGCCCAAACCACCTCCCTGTTTAGAGAGCACACAGTCCGGAAAATTTTGCAGGCACTAACGTTAAAATAGGGACTTCTGTGTTCAGAAGCGTTCCAGTAGGCGACGATCCCTCTCTTCAAAGGCAAAAGACGGTGAGAGCCTGACGCGTCACAGCGGGTTAGCTCATTACGAACAGAAATGGAAGCAAGTGATGACAGCGCAGAGAGTCTCAGCCTACAGGTTAAACCTGCCTCAACAGCCAGGGTCTTAAATCTCTCTGCTGGCTCTGGCTGCCTCCTCTCAGCCCCTCTCCCTGCTTGGCTGTGGCACTCGCATGCCAGCCACCATTAGCCACTTCCCTGAGAACTTCTCAACAGTTCCTTTCTCCTTTAAACCTGGGTTTTGAACCTCTCAGCGTGCGCTGGCCGGGCGCAAGGGAAGCGGCACTCGGAAGTCCTTCTCTCCCTGCAGCCAGCCTCGGCGAAGAGGACTCTTGTCTCTAAAGGTTGAATCTGTTCCACTTTTCACTCAGCCACTTCAGCCAACACCCCCTCACAGGCGCTGCTGATGTGGGAAGCCCTTCTATTTATTTGTTTATTGATGGGGTGGGGTTGTTAACCTCAGCACACGTCCATAAATGAAAGCCCGCAGCAGAGAAGGAGGAGGTAGCTCTTTCAAATTAAATTTGCCCATGGTGCAGCTACTAAATTTTCATTTTATCTATTATGCTATCAATAAATATTCATAAGCCTATTAACTGAAGCCTTAAGATTTTAGGAATATCTGAATTCTCGTAATTCAAGATTCTTATCTACTCCTCACCCCCTACCTCTTAAAACTATCCCTAATGACTGTATTTGCTTTCCCGGGCATCACTACTTAAAAACTATATTACATGCCACCCAAAATATCAGACTTAGATAAACGCAACCACCTTTTGTACAGAATTGCTTTTTCTTTTTAAAGAAACCTGCAGTTTCTTACTTTTTCCAATAGTAGCATCTTCCCTATTCTGCTTGCTATAGGTTTGGGTTTTTTTTTTCATTATTGTTTTAATTTAATTCCCATTTTACCAAACTCACCCTGCAAATTTATACTGACTTGAAACCATTGCAGAAATGCTTTCCAGGAGTTTACAGGTGACTGGGAAGGGCACTCAAACGCACAAAGCCTGCGAGCAATGAAGCGCAGGCGTTTTGGCCATTCCCTGGGCCATGAGTCATCTTTCTCCCATGGAAGCCACCATTGCTGTCTGCTGTGGGTGAGGATTAGGTTTTTCTAGAAAAAAAAATAAACTGGACGGAAACTCACAAGACCCTGAAGCACAGTGCGTGAGCTGATGCCAGACTACTGAACATAACAAGGTTGATCTAAAGCTGAGACAGAAAACCAAGGACGTGATTACATTAATTTGAAGTTCTCACAGTGGTCGTAAGTACAGTATATCCACTCTTGGCACACAGGCAGGTAGGAGATGTCCTTACTAATGAAGCTGAATATTAATCTTACATGGAAGCATCACGAGGTTTTCACTCTTTGGGAAAGACGGTGCAAGGAGTGTTGCTGCCGGTGCCTGGGCACGTGGCCATGAGTCGCATCAGAGGATCACGCAGCGGCAGGTGTAACTGCAGAGCATCTTCTCTCCGTGCAGGGGCTGGTTGGTGTCTGGGGATGGCAGCAAGTGCTCTCTCTTTGCTGGCTGTTTCAGCACCTCAGGCCAGGATTTTCATTACAGGTGTGGCTGCACTAATGGGAGCAACTCTCAGGCGTCCGACGTGTCACTTGGATGCTTATTCCCCAATGTCATGTGAACTCGCCTGCTTGGTTACTGAACTCCAGCGACATCAGCTTCCCAGCCCTGTTAAAAAAATTTCTTTACAAAGGTTTCAGAGTTAAGGCATTTTATTACAACAGCGTCTTTACTGCCTGCCAACCAGCTTCGATTTTGCCACGATTGGTAATGCTGGGAACAAGGAGAGATGCTTTCAGGGGTTACGGATTTCAGCATCACGCTCAAGACGCACGGGTGAAATCCCGACCACGTTGGTGAGCTCTGAATGCCCATCAGAACCAAGGGAAGGTCTGAACGTCTCCTCTAGCCTTGTTCAGGACCTGCTTTACTGGGCCGGGGGATTATTTTTCCACTAGCCCATGGAAGGATGAACAGAAAACCACCGAAGTTTTTCTGGGGCACGTGCAGATCCATGAGCCATGATGAAAATGGTGCTGCCTGCAGGGAGTACTGCCTCAGCCTGAACCCTACAGGAATTCCTGCCTGCATTGCTGCTTTCAGGGCAATTATATAAATCCCCATTTCTGATAACATCTTTCTACAGAACAGTTATTGTTTTGCATTCGCTTGTTCCTTTGAGTCTTCCACGTTTCATCTTTTGTTCTTGCTTGTTTTATTTCAATCTCTGAAACGGCGCAGGAACTGATGCGCTACTGGAAATTCTTCTCAGGACAATATTGCACCTTAGGCTTCACCTTTGTGGCTTCAAGATCAAACACAGGAAGCCCAATGTAAAAGCTGTTGCTACGCGGAGAACATTTTTGTGATGTATTTTAACCATACACACTCCTGCTGCAACACCCTGACATGTTTCTGACATCCAGTGACAAGCACTGAGGACAGCAGAGCTGACATCCGCACTCATAAGCCAAATGCCACCAGAGAGTTTTCTTGCAAGAACAGGGCAAGAATGATGCCCTGGGCATCAGTCCTTAGAAAAAGGAAAGGGAGATAGATCCAAAATTTGTATTTCCAGATCTGAACAGCTACCTAGCAGCATTTTATGATCTGGCAATATTAACTTCATAACAACGTAAATACAGCCGACGAGCAAAATTCCTCGTTACAGTTGACCTCAAAGCTTTTTCAGTAAAATTACAGTTTTCATGAAACGCGAGTTAGTATGACACGCTGAATTAAGATGTTTATAATGCCCTAGCTTTGCTGACTGTGGCCGGGACTTGCTTGTTTGCAGAAACAAAGGAGTCTGCTTGCATTGTGCCTCGAGGGCCCCTGGTGCACAGTTGTCTTTTTTTTTCCCAGTGTCATCCTGTACCAGTCAAGCATATACTTCGACAGCCCTCTTTGCAGGTGATGTGAAAGCATTTTGTGCTGTACAAGTGTTTTACATCAAGTTACTCTCTGGGCTGGCTGGATTTCCATTAGCCCCATCCTCCTGAGAGAGCAACATGCCCTCAGCCACACTACAGTGGAGTCTGCCCTGAAAGCCTCCCACCCAGCCAAAGGGAGCTCGGAAAGAGCTGATAGAAGTCTTTAAATACTAAAGAGATGTTGCCTAACAAAGAACAGAGAAAGAGGGAGGGGGATGCGAGCTGCCCACACCTCGAGCAGCCAGATGTATGAGGAACCATCCCACATCTAGGAGGAAGAAAGAGCAGGTGTACAGGAATCATTTTTCTCTTTTACATCAAAATATGGATCGGTATACTTTAAGCTGATCATTTGAAAAAAAAGCCAACTGATTTTGCTACAACATTTTGCTTTAACATTGGTGGGCGTTTGCATGTTTACATATATAGACACCTCCCAGCCCCGTTACAGCACACAAATCTCTTCATGTTTGTGCATTAAGCATTCTAGCAACCTACCCTTACACCAAAACACACAAAACAAACCATGCCTCTTTTTTTCCCCGTTTTACTAAGAATCTTCCTTCTTTTTAAACTTAAAATATTAAACGGCGCATATTTAGCTTTTATACTGGACAGCACCACTAGCAGCAGTCTAGCCGAGGCAGTTAACCCGTGTTTCTTGCCACGTTTAAAAGGCTACATTAGTTTATGTCTTTGTACAATGTGTGAAGAATCACTCTATGCCTTGAAAAAAGTACACAAGAAAACACGGTAAGTTATCTCATTTTTCAGAAATGAGTGAAAATTGAGACGATTTAGTCCACATGAATTGCTACATCACTATCAGCCAGAAAAGTCAGGGGCAAAAAGTGATTGAATTTGCTTAATTAGGTCTAGATCCAGTGAAGTGTATATAGATCTCTCTCTAAGCCAGGAAGGGAGCCTATGGACAGCAAACATCTTAAAATAACTGTGTGGAAAGAGAGTGAAGCTAAATATGACACAGGTTTCATCTTCAACATGTGATTCCTCATAGGCTCAGGACTGCCTGCATGCTCAGGCATTTTTCACGATCACTGTTTTGTCCCCTTTCAGAGAATTGTCTTGTAGAAAGTTCTAGAAAAGTGTCTTGAAGCTGATTAATGCCTCATTTTGTCTCTCCTCTCTCAGCCAGCCCTATAGAAACAAGTTTCCCTGTGAAGGAAGAAAAGAGCCATCGGGATTGCAGACTGCCGTGAAAAAAAAAAAACAAAACCAAAAAAAACCACCACCCCAAAAAACCCAAAACAAAACTACAAAAAAAACCCATGTATGAAATTATAGATCTAGAAACATTTAAAGTCTGATTAAAAGTATGTTTCAGAGTGTCTGCATTATAGTTCAGAAACACTGGGCAAAGCAGAAACAGCATGTGTCACCCACAAGTTGGTAACACATCGGTTTTATAGATATTTCCTATCTGCACAGGAAAATATTCATTTTTTTGTTACATTCTTGAGATGACACCCATCTGTCAGATCATCACAGACATAGAGAAAATATTTGCCAGTACCTATGATTTGATGTATTGTGGATATAAAGCAATTTTTGACCAGAGGGAATTCCCTAAATGTAGTAAAACCGAATAGAGCTCAGCCAAGTTGCAAAGTCCGGAACAGGAGTTATGTCGAGTTGAGTAGAAACTTGCTCAAGACAGCCCAAGTCATGCAGAGGGGCAAAGTCCCAAGAGGAATATGAAAGGGGAAAGACCTCACAGGCCAGACACCCATGACATAAATTATGCTTAACCTGCAACAAAATAATTACTGACATCCATCTTCCAGTCTAACCTAAAACCTGCACTTTTACCTAAAGCTGAATGTTTCATCGAAATCGACTTTTCAAAAAAATTCCAATAACGCAAAATAAGAATTCTAGAGATATTTCAGAGTAAAAGAATGAGATTATACAATGAACAGTATGAATAAAGAGCAAAGTAACCCCAGATATTTGTCAGAACTTTCAACCATATTTAAAAGGTTTATATTGTCAGTGATGTCTAAGCTTTGAGTCCCGCCTGAAATAGAAATAGAAATGTAATGTTGCTCCTGGAAGCCAAAATTCTGAGGCCATCACGTTTAGATAACTCAGGTTAAGAGCTGAGACTGAGGAGAAACAGCCACGCTGAATTTTGACGCTGTTCTACACGATGCCATCTAATTATTTTCTGATTCTGTGGCCTTGAGGAATAAATAGATCTAAGCTGATAAAAGCTGAATATCCCCAATCCAAACAATAAAGCTATAGCAACTTTGAGTGCCTCCCCCCGATATTTGCTCAGTTTACCTCGGTTTTCTTAAAAAGGTGGTTGTGTCTTTAAAGCCAAAGTGAACATACCGAGCCAGTTTATGCTGCAGTAGCTATGACAACAGACTTTTGAAACAAGTGTGGAAAAAGCTAGACCTGAATCTTAATTTCATTTAATTATTTTTTCAGTCTCCACATTGACTACCTTTGCATTTTACTCTGAAATTGTAAAGAAATTGTGATTTCTTTTTAACACCAGATGCCTAGTATCTTATGTAGCAGATTCTAGGCTTGTTATTCAAGTTGAAAAGGAGAATACTTAGAGAGTTAGTGGCCATCTAAAGCCTTCAGATGAACGTCAGACCGCCTTCTGGGGAATGTGCTTTATCCAAAGATTCTGGGCTCAACGCAGATGGGGATGTGTGAGATCTGATTTCATGAAGGAATGATCCCATTGGATCAACTATTAGCAACCTGTATCATATTGTCTATTAGGGATGAATTTTTTAAAATCAAAAGACAGGGGAGAAGGTGGAGTTAAAAGTCAGATTTTCAATTGATTCAGTAACTGGGCTAGAGCGAGAAAGAAGAGACTTCAGTTATAGCGTCTCCTTTTTCTTTCAGTCCTTCCCATCTCCCTTGGGTCAATCTTTTATAGATGTTATCTAGAGTCATGGATAACATCAGCTTCACTAGACAGGTCATCTCGCTCCCTGTTCATGTCTTCTTACCCATTCCTCTATATATTTTCTAGAAGGAGTAGAGACCAAACTTTTTAGCCCCTCCATCAGATACAGCAGTTTAGAGATCAAGAACACTTCCTTTATAAAAACGGAAAGAGAAACTCAGACCATTACTACTAACATCTCTTCTTACTCCATAATGTTCTCTCTGCCCTCTCTACGCTATTTGAACCAGGTCCAAGGCTTCACAGGAAAGCCAAACCACTTTCCAGCCATGACTATACAGAAAATAAGTCACTCTGACCTCACTGGAAGCGACCCGTGTCACCTGTGCTCCCAAAGCAATTTACTGAGCTACAGTCACCCATGAGCTCCCACAGCTGAGCCGGCCAGGGACATGACACATCACCTTCCCCCACTGGCCCACCTCAGTTTCTCTGGGGCCAGAGTCCCCTGAGCCCAGGGCGGTGGATCGTCGGGCACCATTGCCAAGGTTGGCACTACGAGGCATAAAATACAGACACAGATTATCCTCGTGGTACTAATTTCTTATTAATTCCTTTAGGAACTGACTGTTGAGTAATCAATCCTCCTAATTCTCCCAGAAAACCAAAAATGCACAAGGAGTGCATGAAACATAACTCATTCTTAACGTCTGATACTCTTAATTTTTTTTTTCCCACTTGGCTCCCTCTGCTTTCTCATAAGGTGCCTCCAGCTGTAATGGATGAAGAAAGACGGGTTGAACGAGGACCGCGAGTGAACAGCTTTAATCTGCATTATGCTTTTTTACCGGTGCGTTTCTTTTTAGACTTACCTGCCTGACAGCTAGAAATTTGTCCTGGGACCATCTCACGGGTAGGCAAACAACTACAGACATATTTAAAAGAGGAGGCTCAGGCCACGGTCATCAGGCATCTCCACCACCTGATGAATGTGAGCTGCCCCACATCCCAGTACATTACTCTCATTCCACGATTTGTTCTCTCTTCAAACCGCAGCCCCCTCTTACATTCCCCCTGCATTTCCCATACCTTCACTCTTAACTGAACCGCTGCAGTGTCCCATCTACCACCGGTAAAGCTTTGGACCGCTTTGAAGTGCTCACAGATTTCCCCCACGGCTGAAGGCCAGCCCCACAGCAAGTCCTGAGCCAGGAGATTCGGGTTTCACTGACTACAGCAGATGAATCAGGTGTTTGTGGAAGCACCAAGAAAGAAGAGGCACGAAGGCGTGTGAGAAACCCAGCCTGAAACCAAGCACAGCCCCAGCTTACCTTGAGACATTTCCATCTCAGGTGGGAGCACTGCCTGGAGATCTGTATTTAAAGAGGGACTAGTCCCCAGCACAGCTGCACCCTTTTTTCCTAATTTCCCACACTGGGAATGGAGAAGAACCATTAACTCTTCAGTGGCTGTTTCAGGGAGGGCAGGGCAGGGTGCAGTGCTGAGAGTACTCCCCGTTTCTGAGACCTTCTCACCATTTCATTTGCAAAATCCTCGCAGCCTATTATTCAATCTCCGCTCTCCCTGCAGCAAAGCTCCTTCTTTCCCATCCTCACCAGGATCAGGACGAAAGAGCCTCACCATATGTTTTGTTCTTTCCATAAGTCTTCCAAAATAACACCTTTGTTTCTGCATCCACCACACTCAACACATAAAGCATTCATTTTCTTTCTGATGACAAGTCTTGTGAAGTGGATAACTTCAAATTCTTCGTCTTTAAAGCAGATATAATTAAAAAAAAAAAAACAAAAAACCAAGCAAACAACCCTTTCCCATTAACTCCAGTGGGCACTGAATGCTAGGGAAGTAAAACAGAGCCCCATTTTGTCCTTTTGTACCAGAGCTGGTACAGCCTTTCCATTCTTCCTCTCTCCTGCCACGCAACAGCTTTGAGATCCCTCGTTCAGTCTCTCCCGTGGCAAATCTGAAAGATATTCTTTTTTTCTGTAATCTTTGATGAGTCACGGGCACTTGAAGTTCAATAAATCCCCAGAGGCAGCCAGCCTGGTTTATTTTCAGCTCTGATGGCCCACAGAGGGGAAAAAAAAAAAAAAAAAGGTTGGGTTTTTTTTTT
>NW_020799106.1:2511783-2535894 GCF_003259725.1 Athene cunicularia
GCTCCATTCATACGCTTCTGCCTTCTATATTAATTCCTTGGCTTTTTTTTTTTTTTTTTTTTTTTTTTTTTTCTAATAAGGACAACGAGTGGAAAAAAGTTTTCTATATCATGAACATCTACTGATTATCATGACGCCATGATATCCTCTTTAAGAAGCCCATAAAAAGAACTATCGATTGATTGCAAACCTCTGCTTGATAATACGATAATATCAATTGCATCATTGGTAGCCAGTTGTTCAAATACTGATTTATTTGTTTGCAACAAAGGGCTCCACCGCTAAGATTTAGATACGTCGTTGCACGAGATTCCAGGACTGAGCACTCAGGATGTCACTTTAAACTTGAAAAACGTTTCCCTCATATGAATCTCTTAAATATGCCTGCTGGAGATGGGCGGAGGCCGCCCGGCCTTTTGATTTGTGTGACCGTTCTAGTGGCAGAGATGGCCTCACTTGGAACTTTGAGTCAGGGGGTGGAAAGCCTGTCAGCAGTCTGCTGCGTCACGGTGGTTCTGCTCAGGTTCAGCCATCCCTAGCAGCCACGATGCCAGCAGTGAAGAAGGGAAGGGCCAGCCTCTGCCTCCCGAGGATGATGCATCAGTGAGCCAAGGAGACACACTGAAGGGTGCTGGTTCTGCTGGAGGGAGCCCATCACCCTGAGCCTGCACCAGGGCCTCCCCAGCACCCTGTGAACAACCGCCCAAGTCAGCCAGGTTGGAAAAATTTGGGCAAAATCAGCGTGGATTTCTGTCTGCCCTTATAAAATACAGGAGGACAGAGAAAGGTGACCCCAGGTCATCCTACACGCAGACCAGTCCGTTAGCTCCAACTTGCCGTTCTCTTACAGCTCTACAGCCGCTCGCAGCAGGGCTACAAACAGCCTCTGGGCAACCCATGAGGGAGAGCTCCAAGGGGTAGCTGGGATCTTGACTCTCCATAAATACACCGATCTTTTCATGGGCATGCACGAAACGTCTGAATGTAACGAATACATATAAAGGTACCAACACACTGATGTGTGGGCATATATGTCAATATATATGCCCACAGAAAGGGCTGTACTGAGTATGTCTTTGTGGAACAGAACAATCAGATAGACGGGATGAACTTTACGATGTTTATTGTTACTGCTTTTTAATTTTATTTTTTTTTTAGAGAACTTACATTTTAAAGTCAAGGGTGAAAAAAAAAAAAAAGAGAGAGAGAGAATTAATAGGATTATTGCAGATTCTGCACTTTACCCTGCAACCCTTTTGCAGCCACAATGATACTAAAGGGATTGAGGTCACCCTAACATTCCTCCATGGCAACACCAATCCTCCCTCTTCCTTTCTTCTAGCCAGGCAGTGAGATTGCCTTGGGTAGTGTCTCACCTATTTGTCAACACGATATAAATGGGTGAGAAAACCCCTCAGAAAGTAGAGTAGAAAAGATGAAAATTTTGCCAGTGGAAACAGAAACAGTACGGTGGGGTGAGCAGAGAGAGTGCCATTATAGCCCGCACACTTTTACTCACGACAGCCTTACAAGCGTGGCCGACACTGCCCTTTCTCTCTGTGTTAGCCAGCTGAGGAAGTTGTACCTTAATGTACGTTTGATGTCCAAGTCCTCCTTCACGCATACCGTGGGCTTTTCTCCAGCTCACTCCATTCCCAATACCATTTTATTCGAGTTCTAGTTTAATATTGTAGTTAGTTGCGGTGTAACAGCTTTTGAGCTGAGAAAGTAGATGGGTAAAAGATGATTAAAAAAAAAAAAAAAATCACGTCTAATTGAACAGAGGGGATCTCGCTGTAAACAAGGGAGGAGAATCATCAAATCCTCTTCCCTGAACTCCCACAGAACTGAAGGCAGCTA
Source organism: Athene cunicularia (assembly GCF_003259725.1). Lineage (NCBI taxonomy): Eukaryota > Metazoa > Chordata > Aves > Strigiformes > Strigidae > Athene > Athene cunicularia. Next base: position 2,513,644 of record NW_020799106.1, read on the forward strand.
GAAGGCAGCAGCAATCTTCGTTACTACAAGGCGCAGGCTGTTGTTGTGTTGCTGTGAAGCAACGGGAAAACAAAAGACCAGTTCATCTATTCACTCGAAGCATCTAAAACTCTGCCTTTGTGCAAACTGCAGCCTGGTTTCATTGTGCAATGAACCCAAGATCTTCCGTGACATTTCAAATAACGGGAACAATATATTTCTCCATTACTTTACTTACTTTAAGCACACGTGTTTTGTAGTTATGCAGTTCCTGGTGCTACGAGAGAGCAATGAAAACAAAATCCATGCTTAATGCACTGAACTTTGACAACAGCAGCTGCAACTCAAAATTAAAACCCACTTCTTTGCTTTGCTTTAAGGGTCTGAGCCAGCTTTGGGAAAGTGCTGCGGCGCGCTACAAACGAGGATGTCTGAAATGAAAAACGCCTGCACGGCTGCCCAAAGGACAGTTCAAATGACCGAAAGCAAACAGCGATGGGCTAGGCTGTTTGCTGAATACTCGGGTGAAATCACACAAAACCCAGAAGCCTTGGAAATTTCAAGACAAAAGAGAGATACGGAATTTTTATCATCTGCTGCAAGGCACTAATCATGGAGATAACAGACTCATTTATACTCGATGACTTGACCCAAAAGCCAGAGGAGGCAATGAAGGCAATGAGGTTTCCGCCACTGGTCTCAGAGCACTTTAGATCTGGCCAGAAGATATATCCACTGCAATCTTGGACCAAGTTGAGTTTTGATTTTTTTTTGTGTGTGTGGTTGGGTTTTTTTTTTGTGTGTGTGTGTGGTTTGCTTTTTTTTTTTTTTTTTTCCAGGCAGCAGCAGTGAACCGAGCATTAGTCATTTTTTTCCTGTGATCTCGCGATGTCCTTTAGATGTTTAATCACCTTTTATAATCGCCCAATATGTCCAGATTTTATTTGTTTTTCCTTTAGGTCATCAAGGACCTGCTTTGGCCTTCTGACTCAAGTAGGGATTACGCAAAATCTAGCCTACCTCTGAAGGAGTGTTCACTAGGATGGACTCAGCTGCCACTCTGGCTGAGAAAGGTGAAACTCTCCCAAGTGATTTTATTTACGTATCTAATATAGGGACAGTGGGAGAAAAATCCAAGGGGGGAAGGCTGTGCAGACACTGTGATCTTTAAAAGATGCTGAACGAGGACTGGCAGAAAGAGCTGCTGGTGCCATACTTGCTGCTCCCAGGGGATGACACCCCTGCAAGCCAGGACTCACAGCTTGAACGTGGAGTCTTCTCACTGCACGTCCTCCACAGAAGAGGCAGGTTTTTGTCATACAGGTGCCCATTCATGGCACAAATTCCCTCCTATAGCGATAAATGGCAAATGGCTCTACCAGGTCTGAAAATTGACGTGCGAAGTTACTGACTTAAAATGAAGGAAAGTGCTAGAGATTTGCAGATGAATCACGTTCCTATGATGTAAAAGATTATTGATTCAGTCAAATAATAAAGTCGCATTGCTGAATGTGCTTCTGATTGTGTGTTAATTGCAGTCATGTAAATATCTTGCAGATCTCTCTGCGCCATCCACCATTCGTTTTCAATGCGGGATAGAAGTAGCAGGAATCAATAGCCGGGCTCTCTGCGAGCTTGTTTTCTTTCTGCATTTAACTTTCCATGTATTAAAATGCTCCGAATACATATTGAGTTGCTTTGTTGGGCATTTATTATCGTTCCACCTGCGTCGAAGTGGGAACAGCAATGGCTGAGGTAAATAGTTTCAAAGGCAGTCAAAATTCTTTGTGCCTTTTCTAAATGCTTTGTGTCCTCTGCTGGAGTTCTTTTTGATAACTTCTTCCAGCGAGACACCTCTTGAAATCAAAATAGATATATTTCTTGCTTCCAGAGAACATCAGTGCAAAACCTTTCATTCATCCAGATTGTCCTGTGGTACATATATGTCTAAATTTTATTTTATTTTTTTTTTCCCTAAGAGCCTAAGTCTGTTCCTCTCCCCTGACCAGAGATATGTTACTCCTCCCTAAGTCAGTGGGGCCGTGTATATGATAACTGATAGGTAATTAAAAATAAAGGTGTCAGAATCTGGCACTGGAACTTCATTAGTCTTCCAAAGTATACCGAAGAATATTCATTTTCACAGCGTGAAGTATCATAAATAATTAGCATTAAACCCGCACACGCCAAGTGAACGATCTATATGACTAAATAGCGTGATCGGCTTGCCTGTGCTCTCTTGCATGCTCAGTATCTTACCAAATTCTGCCATTCACACTAGCTATCCCAGCATTTGTGTGAAGAAAAAAAAGAAAAAAAAAAAAAAAAAGTAACTAAGAGGTCATCTTGCTGTTTTCCTAAATGAGGACAACAAATAACTGTGAATATTTCACTGCACAATAATAGCACAATCTCGCTTTAACTCATCATCAACCCACCGCACCAAGACTACCTCCCTCCTTTTTTTAACACTATTTATGAAAGGAGGATGACATTAAAAATTAGAGTTGTAAAATACGGCAGTGTTAACCATAAGGTTGATCTAAACCTCCTTCAAAGAAAGAAACAGAGTTTAAAGGTGTATATTGTGTGTATAAAGTACTTCTTTGAGATTTCCCGTTTGTGCCTGTTCCCTCTTCATTTTATTCATGTACTGAACGAGGTCTCTTTTCTCCCAAGAGAGTGCACAGTAAAAGAACACTGAAATGATTTACACACATACAGAGCTTTTATGTAAATACACCTTTAAATTCAGTTCCAAGATTGTCTTTGTCAGCATCCCACGACGTAACTCGCTGAATAATGAAAGAGGGGCGGCATTAGTTTAAAGTGATTGTTGTGTTTGTTCCGTTATTAAGTTTTGATGCGTGGCGCTACAGGGTAACACAACATGACGTGGCTAAGCGGTGAGATGAGTTCTATGAAAATTTAAACCGAGGCACACACCAAGAAGCTGGAAACAGCCGGACGTGAAGCGGCTATGGCATCTGAAAAGCAAAAAAATCAACAAAATAATCCACTCATCCCGATTTTCCTTTCTTCCCCTGCAAATCTGAGACACCTGTGCCTGGGTGACACCGCCTGCTTCCACCTCTGCTTCGGATTGACTCCAGACATCTCTCTTGGACTATTCTATTGATTCAGGGAAAAAAAAAAAAAAAAAAAAAAAGCTCTACAACTCGAATAGAGTTATACAGCAGGGATGTTTTACTCCAGTCGGGGTGCAAAGGCATTTCTCCACAAAGCTTGCACACCCACCACGCATTTTACCAAAAAACTTTTTGGTAAACACGTTTTACCAAAAGCGTAGCTGTCTCTATTCATTGGGTTACATAACAATAACATCCATGTGCACGAGTGAGGCTGGGCTAGTTCCAGAGGCCGGTGTCAACAGTTGGTGTTCTCTTCACACCTGCCCGTTGCCTCCTGGGGGGCGTCTTTGGGAGGAAGGCTCACAGTCCTCCTCTCCTTGTTTTTGCCTCGGACCATGCACAGAGTCTCTTGGCCAATTTCTTGAATATCAAGAGTGTTTTTTTCAGCCGGTTTACTCATTCTATCTTCTCTAAGAGAACCAACAGAACTCCTACCATCCGTACACGGCTATCTTTACTCATTACCAAGACCCAACTAGTTAGAGCACACCTGTTCCCCGAGGACAAAAACATATTTTGCTGAACATCGGAGTTCTTGGTAAATTTTCACAGTGAACTGTTTTGTTTTGATGAACAGAGTAGTCCTTGATAAAATGCCACAGAACAGTCTGGGCAAGCAGGATTCTTAGTAATATTAAAAAATACTATAACTAATACTATAACTTGCTATAAGTAAGTAGATAAGTCGCTAATAAGTAAATAAGTCGCAAAACAAGTCATCATTTCTCCGTATCACCATTTGCTAAAAGCTTGTTGGTGGATTTACCATCACAGATAGCTCAGCTGCAGCGCAGGTGAGGGCAGGGGGGTGTGGAGGGCACTTGCTCACCCTCGGCACAGCGACGTGCTGTGCAGCGTGGCAGAAAGGGCTTGGCGGCAAACCTCGAGTGTTGCCAGGCTGTTTAAATAGTAGCTAAGAGCAGTCCATCCTGCTGTGCTATTTCCTAAGTAATCCACAAGCACAACGGTAACGTGTTCACCCCAGTCACGATTATTGGCAAGCTAGTCAGAAATTTGTCCTTTTTTTTTTTTTTAAAAAAAAAAAAAATTTTGATAAAAAATATGTAAATTCAACCAACAGAAATGGGAAATATTAATTATAATAAAAACCCTGATACAGGAGGGAGGAAAAAGGTGAAAGCATTTAAAAAATGTTGAAAGATTCCAATTAATTTTCCATTACAGAATTGCTCATTGTTTTGAAATTATACAGAATGAGAATAGAAGGTTACAAAACTATCACAGCAGTATGATTCCACTTATAAAGATTTTTTTTTTTTTTTTTTTTTTTTAAAACCTTCCTAACATTTGGGGATGGGAAAGACATGCACACACAGCCTGAATTATTTTCAGAGGCTCCATTTGGCGGCTCCGTAACTGAGCAGCTGGCAGGAGGTTGCCTGGTTTATATTTCCTGAGCAAACACTAAAGTGGTGACTCCCATGGCAGACCCCAGCTGATCCCAAGTTTTCACCAGACCAAGGAAAACACAAGGCTGATAACATCATGTCCTGAATCTAAGGCAAGCAGGACACAGATATGCTTCTGCCCTTGAGCAGCATCACCCAGCTGAGGGAAAGCCGGGGCTGCCCCTCGTGGGAGGGAAGTTCTGCTGGAGTTCAGCACAGTTGGATGCGTTGTGGAGTTTGATTCACCTGGTGGTGCGGCCTTGCCCAGAAGAAACGGGTCGATTTTGACAACAACCTCTCGACAACCCCGAGTCCTGCTGCCTGGGCTCGGACCATCCAGCCCTGGTCTGCCTGAGCGCCACGAGCCCTGCAGCTGGTTTGGGACTGGGGCACCTCACGCTTAGTGTGGGACATGACAGTTACAACCCCGAAAGCCGGATGCTTTGGAGCAGACAGAAATAGTCCCCGTGGAGTCTCTGAGGCAGCTATTATAATTCACCTGAATCCACGGAAAACTAAATAACGGGTTTGTGTGTCAGAGAGAGACTATGGGGAACTCGGCTGTCAGCTACAGAAATTCATGGGAGAGATTGTGCTTCTGTTCAGCAGTTCATTTTCAGAAGGTGATTTAGACACTTGTTTTACTCAATTTAAAACCATCAGCTTGTTTTTCATAAGAGAAAATAGATTAGAAAGCCTGAGAAACTGTCTTTTTTGTTTTTTTATCTTCTTTTTCTTCACAATGGCTTCAAGCAGACCCCCCAGTACTTCAACTGGCCTGGGCAGCTTCCCTCAGCTCCCCGTCTACCATCCCCTCGGGGATGTATATCAGAGAGAAATCAAAACAAAATTTACAGCAAGATTAAAGGCACTGAAGATCAGAGCAAGTTGCAAGGAACCACTGTGCATTAGCTTAATGCTCAGACCAACGCTGCTTTGAATTCCAGTCCAGCTCCGCAGATTATCAGGGTACAATAGTCAAGTTGAAACAAAGCCCTATCCTCCTAGCAGCGATCACACTTGGCTGGAACTTGCTCCGTCACAGTCTGCACTAACCAGTCGCTTCGCAGTTTGCCCGGCACCCTCTGGGGCTGCCCCCCACAGAACCCCCTCTCTCCCCTCTCATTCCAGCTTCCTCCTGACTTCTAGAAGAGACCTTAGAGGGGCACGTCACTAGATGCAGAAAAGAACTTTAGGAAATACAAAGCTAAATCTGGGTGCAATGCCAGATTTATTTTGTGAACTTGATACCTCGCTGATCTACTTTTTTTCTCAAGGTAGATTTCCCTCTGCCTTTGCTTCAGCAGGGGCAATAACCTTCAGCTCCGTTCCCTTCCTATTCTCTTCTTGTTGTACAAGGAAGAAAAGCTGACTCAAGACTAATGGTAAGAGAGAGCACAGTCCCCGTACAGCATCTCGCTATCTCCTTTGCTAATAGAGCTGATAGAAAGAAGAATGAAAGAGGGGACACCATTCCCTCCTTGCCTTTTTTTTTTTTTTTTCCCCCACTACTTTGAAAGTTTTGAATATTTTCACATAACTACAGATCTAACAAAAACGAGAAGTAAAATCCCCTTTGAAATGTGAAAATTTCGTATTGGAAATGTGATGACAAGACACAACTGGAGCTGCTTGAAAAGGTTTGTTGAACGGGGAACGTAGGGCTGTTGTAGAGTTCCTGCATAGGAAGAATGAAGAAAGCAAAAGGAGAGGGCTGTGGGGAGACAGAGCAGCAGATACTCGAGATTCTTTTAACTGAAAATTGGATCCAGCTTCACTGATTATATTTTGGTTTTTTAATGAAACTGTGGCATGAAAAAGAAAAGGTTTCAATGAAACATGGGGCTTCCAGCTTGCTCAGGAATATCACAAAAGCCCTCATTCAGTTTCCCTTGAAGCCAAGAGAAACATGTCTTTTCTGGTTTAATTTTCAGCTCTTTGAAGCAGAAACTCACTCTTTTATGTGTCCCTACAGTGCCCAGTGCAATAGGTCTCGTGTCTCAGCAGGGGCTTCTAAGTGCTACTGTAATAAAATTAATTAATCATATTTTTTAATGAACTCCTTAATATTTTCAGTATCATCCTTGACAAAAAAAAAAAAAAAAAGAAAAATGTATGCAGGCCAAAAAGGCATGAAAGTTTAATTTAGACTATGGTAGAAAGAACTTTTTCGTATAACAAAATCCAGCTGAAAAGCTGGTAAAGATGCGGTTCATACTATGCGGATCCAGAAAGAATATTAACGGCGTAACAAAACAGAAATCTAGACTTCACATCTATCTGTAGCATAAAAATTAAGTGTGAGATCGGTGAGATACGCGCTAGCATGTAGGGATGCTATTTATGACTTTGGGATGACGGATATGTACTATTATCTAGCCCCATTTGCATGGAAATGAAGGGCCACTCAGAGACAGAAACGTAAATCTTCCTGATGTGATTCCTTCCACTCTTTTGCAAAGTAGCACTTAATACTGACTTCTGCACTACTATCACATAACTTCTGAGTTAGCCATGGAAACGAAAGGGCCAGTTCGCATCTCTACTGGCACCGGTTCAGGTTGCAAACGTGGGTAGACGCTGCCGCATCAGCCTGCACTCCAATAAATGTTTTTAAGGCTTGTTTTTCGCAGCAGGAGTAGAAATAAAAAATGAGATTCAACTGTATATGTTGGCAGCCTGGGAAAAGTGCCAGCATGTCATAACCCCGTGTACCAGCCCCGTCCCTTTCCTTTGTAAAGTACAATTATTGTAAATGGGTTTAGAGCCTGGCAAACGTATCAGAGGCTTACATATCCCTCCCTGTAAATATGCACATAGAGTATGCGTAAATGATCCTGGTTTTCTTCTTCTGTCTGGTAAAAAGATGTTGAAAGTCTTAATCTGAACTATCTTTTTCCCTTGGCTAGGGCAAATTTCTCTCTGAGGCAGTTTCTTCTAGGCTTTCCTTTAAAAGTCAGTGAAGAACACAAGGAGGCAGGTGAGGGCTGAGCTCTTCCATCTCTCTCCATTAGCTACAGTCCATCCTAGACAGCGAGCCGAGATTTAAATGTCTCAAGCTTGGCTGGGTGAAGTGCTTGGCATTTGGATGTCGAACATCATTTGAGTTGAGTCTTTGTATAACTCTATATCAAAAAAGCTCCAAATCTCTCTGAAATAGGTTGGGTTTACATAGAGAACTGTCAGTTTCGAAGCGTGCTATCTGTGGTGATTTGCAACCAGAAGGAACTATTGGCTCCACTGAGCAACGCAAATCTTTGTGTTTTGTGATTTACAGTTATAAAACACAATAAAAGTTATAGTATAGAAACAGATAAGGTTTTACCCCAGAATTTAATCTTCTGTATCCATGACATTAAGCAAAACATATCGCAGAATCATGGAATACCAGGTCTGGGGCCCAACCGCGCTGGTAAAGACAGAGGTGAAGAAAATCTTGAGAACCTCTGTCTCTTCAGCATTGCTGGGGACCAGTTCACCTCTCCTGTTTAACAGCGGACCAGTATTTTCCTTCTGTCTCTGCTTGATTTTTACGTACCTGGAGAACCCTTTCTTGTAGGTTCTGACATCTCTGGCCAGTTTCAATCGGAGCTGAGCTTTTTCTTTTCCAACTACCTCTCTGCACACCCTGGTAATGTCCTTGTAGATCTGCTTTTCCGTCTCCGCTACCCTTCCCCTTTGGTTTTGAGCCGGCTCAGGAGCTTGCGGTTCAGCCGTATCACTGAACAGAAAATCCCATATGTGGATGAACGGGAGGAAACTTTCTCCTGCAAGTTCTTTCTCAAAAACATCAACTGCGTGATAAAGCTGTGGGATTAATTAATTTAGCACGCATCTATAATTACCTTATCGCAATCCCTCTCTCCCAGGACTAATGCTAACACTCCAAACCTCTAAGCATCTTCAAATGGCAGATTTATTTTTTTTTTTCCTAATCGTAGCATGCCACAAATTTATTTTTTTAGCTTCAACAGATACAGAATTTTAGTCCCTACTACAGACAGGTACTGTATTTATAGACAGACCGCGAGAGCGCCTAGGTATGGCCACTACCTCATAGTAGGAACCACTTTAGAATGAAGTTGCTCTTTTACCGTTAATGCTAAACCGAAAGATTTTAAACTAGGAGACATCACTGGATCAGCTGCTCTGACCTCATTTAATCAAGTTATTATTTTAGAGAGCTCAGTACCTCATATTTAGCTCAGCAACAACTCCCCCAAAACATCCAGTTCCTGACTTGGCTATTTGAACGGGAATTTACATTCTTACAGCTCTCTATGCCACTCACATTTTTTATGAAAACAAAACACGAGATGCAACAAACCGCACCTCATGAGGGTTTTATTTTTTTAACCATGAATATTTATCTGCATGGTCACATTAGTTTACTTCTACTGTGTTCACACTTGTGTATCTTCCCTAAGTAGGTGGGTAAAATGCATCACGAACAAGTATTAGGGACCATTCAAAGAGAGAGATTTTTGAGCTTCTACCTGGATTTAGCAGAAAGATCATTCTGACGAGTTTAGCTGGACAGAGACTAGTTACATGGCCTATTTAAATTTCACAAATGAAACAAACTCTAAGCCAAGAATCACTCATGAAAATTACTCAACCGATAGTTAGAACAACTATATCACATTCCGGGTAATTTCAAACTTATTATGAGTGACTGGCAACAAAAAGAAGATAAACTATAAACTGGATTTCAAAACAATTATTCCTGACAAGAATAATTTTTGCCTTCAAGATAAAACAGGTACCATGAATTTATTTAAAATCCAGGTCTCGGGTAATGTCTGATCCCCGTGAATAAGCACAGCAGGTGATCAGCAAGCTCTCACTGAAACCGAACTCATCGGCCTGCTCAAAGCCGTAAGTCAGATGGCTCTCAGTCTGAGCCACGCAGGCCAGGGAACAATGGTAATTACATTTATCATCAAGGAAAGGGGCAGCAAAGGGATGAGTGCAGCCTTGTGGGGGGAAGCAGAGTGTCCTCCAGCCCTCTGGTACCGCGTCTTTTTGCTTCCGCAAATGCACCCCTTGGTTTCACCAACATATGGAAAAAGTCTGTCGGGGGAACAGTCATTGCAAGTCGTCTTGGTTTTCTGGTGTCTTAAATATTTTATTTTAACAAAAATATAAGTGATGAACGAGATAAAGCAAACTCTCAACAACCTGTCTCTTCTTTTTGGACAAGCAAGCTCTGACTTACAACACATGGGAGAAGACAATCAGCCCTTCCCAAGGTGACTTTTCCTTTAAGATGACATCTTGTTAACATAATTTTTATTCCGGTTTTCCAGCAAAACCAAGACTTGCACTGTCTATCTATGTGTGTCTGTTCCAGTCTGTTCACTAATCATTTTTGGCACTATTTGGGCAATTTCAAATATAAATTCTACGGAGGTAACTTTCAAATATATCCAGTCTCTAAAAACACAAGTTAGCAACTGTGTCAAATAGAGACAATTACTTTCTGGATGGAAGTCAGTTAGAATTCAGTGTAGATTTATCCTGCAAAAGTCAGGAACCCGTGAGGAAGTCTCATAATATTCACCCAGCAGCTGATGGGGATGTTAGCTACAAGAAGCAAGAGGATAAGACAAACAAGGATTAGAAGAGCATCAGGTACGAGCTCGTAGGAAATCATATTCCACTAGATTATAGAAATTCTTATTTTTAAGGCCTGATTTTTAAGTTTCTTGTATGAGTCTTCCTATCAATTCTTTTAAATACATTTTTATTTTTTTTTTTTTTTTTTTTTTTTTTTTCCTGCTTATGGACTCCTGTTTGCAAAAATGCCCACTAAATAAACTTCTGTAAATATATTTTCTTATATCTTGTTCCAGCCATATAGTGATCTTCAATCTCCAGGACGGAAAACATGGAAACTTCACCAGCTGAGGTTTGGTGGAAGGAGGAAGAAAGTCCTGATGGAAAAAAGTGGGTCAAAATCTGGCACGGACTGCACCGCTGGGAGCGGTGAAGAGCAGGAGCAGTGCTGCTGTGTTTCAGCTTCCATAGCAGTCTGCCAGCCTCACCACGCGCTGTCCAGCATTGCTACAACTGTGAGGTGTTCTTCAACCTTTTTCTGTAATTTTCTGGTTAGTTTTCCTGTTATTCCTTCAATCATTGACATATTTTACCTCCAGAGAGGGATAAATTTTGTTAGAAAATGAAACAAAACAACGGAATCTCTGCTCTTTGCTTTAACTTCATCAAAACCTTGACTTGTCTGGAGCTCTTCCCCAGGGAGAACGAAAGGGAAGCAAGGGCCCAGCATCTGAGTGGAAGCTTGTCTTATTTCTCCTTCCTTTTTCTAATCTTTTTTTTTTTTTTTTCTTCCCCAATTCTTACTTTTCTTCAGGTTATTTAAGGTGGCAGCAGCCTCTTGCCTCGTGTGCTACAGAACTAAAACTATTTTCAGCAGCAGTAGAATCAAGGATTGAGAAATAACATCTATAAAACTTGTCCAGTTGGTTTACTTGATCTGTGTAATACTTCCAGACACCTGTTGTTACAGACTCACTGGACTTCCTCAGTCCCCTCGAACATTACACACTCGCTATCTTTTTTCTTGATAACAAAACCAACGGCATAACCTTAGCAGCATTTTTTTCTTTCCCTCTTGAGATGTGTATCCTTATAGACTGTACTCTGTGATCCTCTCGATTCGAAAGTGGTCTCTGAGTAAATGCTATTGAATATTGTAGCTACAATGCTACTCCCCCACCATATGTATTTTCTATACAGATCACAGCCCTTTCTCACTTCTCGAACAAAAGCTCGCTGAAAATGAATGTGTGGAAGGGTCATGATATCTCCCTTAGTGAATATTGTGTTCTCTTTCCTTTAGCCCGTGGAAGGCTACGACAACCACAGCTGATAAGGATGCAGAGAGAACGTGTTACAGAATAAAGTGGCAATGCAACAAATACAACTCGTGTGAGAGAAAGGATGTGTTATTGCAGGAAGGCAAGAGCTTTGTATGATGCCTGAGGTCAGACTGTGTGGCCATAAAGGCAATTCCTGGCCTTCTGACCCACCTACTAGAGACTCTGCGGGGGAAAAGAGGGAGCAAAGGAACCTCGTCTTAGTACATCAGCACATTGGTGTGGAGAAGCTGAGATCCAGCCTAAACACACGCTTCTGTGAGTTCCACTGGAAGAAAGAACACTCAGAGCCAGAATACATATATCTCTTGAATTACTGAACAGAAAATAAATCAGAAACCCAAATCGTTCCTCTCTTAGTTCAGCATTCCCAAACCCATTTGCTTGTATTACTATTATTACCATTCAAATGAGTTTTACCTCAAAAAAAACCACCCCAAGACACAGTGCTAGGAAAAATCATTAGTACTGCAGCTGTGATCAGGGAATGAATGAGACACGACATTGCTCTTGTAGAGGTTCAGACAGCCTGAGCTGCCCTCAGTCATCTTTTCCTGCGGTGGTAACATCCTGCGGGATGTAGCTCTGTGTCATTTCTGACACTGTCATTTCACATTGTCGTAAAACCCTGGCAGCAAGAGAAGGGACCAGGGAAAGAGGGAAGGAAACGCAATAGAAAATACCATCTGACAACAACTGTACCGTCACTCGTGTCATCGCAAGATTTGCATCAGTTGTCAAGATAACCACCAATCTGATTAAAATGTGCCTGCAGCTGGCACGGCATGCCAAGCCTTGGAAAGCACTTCTTCACTTGCTATTATCACCTACAGAGCTGGGGAGGCCTGCAGCAGTTGGACAGTTGATTTGGGTTTCCTTTCACGTAGCAGCAGCCTTTCTTCTTTCTGGGCTTAGAAGTCTGAGATTAACGCACCTCTGCTAATCAACGATAGTAAACGGAACAAGAAAAAGGCAGTTGCGCGATGAGTAGCGTTTACATCGGCTCTGTTTCGGTGCGTTTCTCAAGAGCCGATTCTCCTGAGTCTCCCGGTAGGGTTGAGCTGACATGGCTGCCTTCGCTTTAAGAGGGTGTGAATTTACCCAGGCACGTGTTTTTGTGTACACGGACAGTAGCAGCGTCGTCTGAGGTCTGTCCTACTGTCAGCCTGCTCAGGTTCAAAGAGAAGTTGACAGACAGATGCGTGGACATCCAGCACAACTAGAAAGGGCTTATTTCCTTAGTAAATCATCATAAAACCCGTTGAGAAGGGAGATAAGAACACTTCTCTCTAAATTAGTTCTGCAACTTGTATACTTAAAGCTAGCCTGCTAAACTGTCACGACTTTCATATACAGTTCTCTCCAAGACTCTGAGACTGTTGGGCCTTTTAATGCAAATTCATCTCATTATCGGATTGATTCCTCAACATTTGGTGGCCTCTCCTTCTGGCTAATTAGATGGTCAAAAATATTCTGATAAATCTGTGTTTAATCAACCAAGAGCATTTAGTTAGAAAACTCGACCCTCCCAAGAAGTTTCAGAAAACGTAATTCTTTTTTTTGAACAGGAATTTGTTTCATTATTGACAAAATTTCTTCTCTTCTCCTACCCTTCTTCCCCCATCTGAGCATCCCAGGTGCTTCACATCCTGGATCCCAGAGCAGTCTAATGGAGAGGTAAAGGGAGCAGTGCTTCTGAGGCACAAATTAAGGGGGATACTGCGAGACTAAGAAAAAAGTTTTAGACAGTTCCCAGCGGCCAAACCGCTCAGAGGAAGCCCATCTGTGAAACCATAGCTTTCAGTTCTGGTGACCCTGCAAGACACTCTCACAAACGCTCTGTGTCTCATTTACAGATGATGAATTTGTGGATAAACTGAAGATGGGCTTGCTAGAGCAAAATGTTTAAAGTAGCTGTATGGATTCCAAGATTTTGAAAGTGTCTGTTGATTCAGGTGGTCTTCAGTTCCGAGTTCCCATTTCTCAGAAGGTGCCTTTTGTTCAGGCATCAAGATTTCGGATATTTTTTTTTTAATATATATTTATTGGGTTCTCAAAATACTGAGAAGCTGCTCTGTGTAAGTCAAAACCCTCAGGAGTCTCCAGTGTCAGAAGCCCCGAGTGGAAGTTAACTGTCATCACCCTCAGATAAAAATATTAGCTCATTCATTTCTAGGAGGGTTTTTTGATGCTGTCCTAGGAGAGGACAATTTAAATACAATTTAAATAACCAGAACAATTTAAATAACTAGATATTCTGGTATTTGATATATTAATTAAGAGGTAAGAGTGGTTACTAAAACAAACAAGAAATTATGTATTTTACGCACCACAGAATGAAAACAAAGGACAACGTTATGCTCTTGTAACAGTTAATTTTCTTTTTTTTTTCCTCTTGCTTTCAAACTAATTGTATGTGATTTACAAGACCATAATCTGGTCCATATTTTAGGGCACCTCTTACTTCTTTCCAAGATGTTTTTGGGTGCAAAACTGAACAAGAATTCCAGGCAGAGGAATCTCCTGTCATTTACCCCCCCGCCCCCCCCAAAAAAAAAAAAAAAAAAAAAAAAAAGTTCTAGTCTTGCCACTGACTGTGTTACACTGGTAAATAGTGAAAATTCATGAACAAGAGTATTTCTAAAGCATGAGACCACAATACTAAAAACATTCTTGAGAAGTTTTACCTGGTTTTCAAGGTTTTTTCCTTATAGCAAGCCAAAGACTTTCCTGAAATGAAAACAAAATAAAGCCAAAATAAGATTCTGGGTGAATTCTGGGCTTACAGATAAATACCAGGTCTAGAACACTCACAAGAAAATTACAGGACATGCCCACATCACACTTGTTCACTGTCTGGTGATATAAAGAAAACCGGAATTCAGCTTTGAGTTTTATTTTAATAAAAATAAACTAAGAATTAATTATTATTTAGTAATGACTTCTGTCTGTCGGTTCTATGTTTGTTCAAAATTACCTCGCTTCCTTAAATGTTTTTATGTTGTTATCATTATTCTTTACGGCAATAACTGTAGTACGGTTATTGCTATGGTATCGTGAAAGGAATAAAGTGGAAATTCGTTGACGTGTTCTACATCAGCCACTGGCCACCACTGAATTGTCTGTATTCCTCTACAAAGCCAGGAGAAATACGAATCACATATAGTCTAGTTGTGGCCAGCGTGTTTAGATGATCATTGGAGATGCTGTAGAGACTGACAGCGTAAGTACGTCGGAGTTCCCTTAAACTTTGACTTTAAAATGCTCCGTGCACCACAAAGTTTTGCATGTGACAAAGCAGAAGGAATTTTGAACAGGTTTCATCTCCTCAATAGTTCTGGTTGTTAGTATTTAGCTACGACAGAACGGAAAAGAATGAAATGTGGTTTAATTAGCACTGCCGGAAAGGTACTAAAATTAACTTGGCAGGAGGCATAAAGTTAACAAATCTTAGCCTTTTGTCTCTCCATATGATCAAGACTCATATACCAAAGTTATTTGACCTGTTGATGCACAAAACTACACTGCCAGGCCTTCTGCATTGAGCTTACTGTCTTGGACACCACAGGAAGAAAGACAAAACAGCAGTAATGGGGTTTAATTAGGCCAGAACTTGATTAACTTTGCACATTGGGGGTCTCTCACGGCATTCGCTCGTCTGGAGCAGAGCCTGCTCGTTTGTACCGTCTGGCGGAAGGCTGCCCACTGTCCTGCTGGTGTCCGAGCACTGAACCCAGCCTGGCCTCACTGCGGGGAACCGCCTGCCTTCAGCTCACTCCGACGTAGCTGAGGGGATGGAGGGGAAACCTTGTACGTGGGCTCTAGTAGCCAGGGAAGCCCTGACACCCTTCCACCTGCTGCACTGCAAGATGCCTAACGTTGTCCTAAAGTCCCGCTCGTCAGGAAATCCAGCTCCTGATTGACAGCTGCCTTGAATGGAGAAAGAGCCACATTCAGCAACACGAATGTGACCCGATCTCTATCACTTGCCGTCACCCTAGGAGAATGAGATTGGAAGAAGACACAGCACTTAGTCCCACTTAAGACTATAAACTATCTTCATAGATTAGACTAGCGACATCACTTTCAAAACCACAGAAACAAGTATCAGCTTCTTGTTAAGGGTAATTAAAAATACATGGGGTGCTTTTCTCGTAGAAGATATATAACCTCTTTCTCTTCCAAATCAAGTCAGATACGAGGGTGTTTCCCAAAGAAGAAAGCAGGTGAGGGAATGTTTGTCTCATTTTCCTTCTGATGTTGCCTATTACTTTCCCTATTATAAATATTCCACTTTTTTATCCCATTTAAAATGGTACGTGATGTGCTCTGTTTCTCAATGCTAAACTGTAATGTTTGCTCTCACAGGAATGCTGCACCTTCTTCCTCAATGAAATCCCGAGGAAGTCAAGCTGCAGCCACGAAACATTTCATGGAACTGGAAAGACATTTTCCATCAGAATATCCGAGAACAGCAATGCTCAGTATGTTCAACTCATCCTTTAACTATTCCAATACAACTATAAAAGACTTAACGTTCAGCACTTCCATCTCATACAGCGCCACACTGAGACATAACAACCGTAGAGGTAGTAATGACCACCCTCCCGCGATCACAGTGCTCTGCCAAAGCTCCGCTTTTGAAATGACCATACGCATTCCAAAATCAGCAGGTTTGTCAAAGGACATAATAGCAACCTGTACGGGCTTTCAGCACGTGCTTAGCAGGTTCAGCAGGTCTGCAAAAAGAACAGGAGCACTGCAAAAGAAACTCCGGCTAACGTGCTCTGAGGTGCTTCACTCAGGAAGTTCACTTTGCTCCTCTCCACACTCCCATTCACACGCAGACATCAATCTCATACACAGCTCGCCCTTCTCCCCTCCTGACATTTGCTGTCTCTTCCCTGTGAAGAGACCGTACGCTACCCACGCTCCATGGTGTCTACCAAATTAGCAATGTCGGATGGATTTATCGTTGGACTGAATGCTCTTTGTCGGCAACGTCAACCCACGTACGACGTACGACGTACGACGCAACAAGCATCACTGTCTCCTCACGCTCCTCATACAGAAAAATTACACTTTGGGTAATGAGTGCTGAACGCCGTCTGACTGCACCCACACCCATCTTCAACCACGAGCACTGATGAGTTAGTTTTCATGTTGGAAGAGTCTTTCGCTCTCTTTCGTGCTCTTTTTTTATGTTATGCTTAGATTTCCCTTATAGTAATTTCTTCAGTATTTTAGAAGCTGAGAATCTTCTACAGGAAATGCTCTATGCAACTACTCAACCCAAAAAGAGTTGTCTTTTCCTTTTTCTTTTTTTTTTTTTTTTCCCCAAGGAAGAAAATGTAGAGTACTACATACAACTCAGAGCAAAATATAGCGTGTACTATGATGCGATCATTGATTTATTATTCTTTGCCCATCTATTACCTCAATCAGCATTGTCTGGAGAAGGTACAAGAGTAAATCAGGTTGTGGAAATGATTCTTGAATTGACAAACAAAAGAATCCACAGCATTGTCATCTGGGCACACAGAAGAAAATGAGTTATTACGCTGATCTTCGCTATTAAACCAGTGTATCAGGAAGGTCTGATCTCTTATAACTCATTTCATAAATACATTATTATCTATCGATGGGGAAAAAAAAACAAAACACACATGACTATCCACATTATCTACACTTCAGCTGGATTCTGGAGGGCAATGCGAATGGAGGATCTGGCAGACATAATACATCAAAGGAATTAAAAGCAGCATCTGGTGGTGAATGTGTATTTTACAGCCACTTCCTGACATGCTTCCAGCCAGTGCTACAGTTGGAATTCACAGCGCGATGAAAAATCCACACTTTGCAACCTACCTTGTGATGGGAATGCGATTGCTTTTATAGTCCATATCTGTGTTCTGCTACCTGTTAGCTACGTCCTTACACAGGTTTGTGCGCTCCCTTCAGTTACACCTACCAAGAGACAAATAACTTCATTTTTTTGGGAGGAATAATAAAGTTTCTGTTTAGCTGTAGTACGGCTTGTCACTAAAAGCATAGAGACGTTGAGCTTTTACACTGTATTTCTGCTAAATACAATTCAAAATACCGAGTTTTCCAGCTTTGTACCTTATTTAACATGTAGGTTCACAGGCACACAATTAAACTCGGGTTTAATGTAATTTGACTAGAAAAATCTATTTAGATTCTTCACAGAGTAAAAGATTATTTCAGAACAAGGTTCTGAATAAATATAAACTGTTATTTAACTTACAGTGAGATCATTTTAAGTCCACTTCCAGTGCTTGTCCAGGGGATTTTTCACCACAAGCTTTTGCTGCACTAAAGGCTAAGTCTACATTGGGGTTTTATTCTGATTCTTGATGACAGAGACCAGTGTTGCTTCACTAATCTGAGCCCTGCCACGTACTGCTGTTTACCTTGCCCGAGATTATTCTGGACTGACCATCACGATGGTTTCTAGCATGCAAGGAGTCCCCACGTGTAGCTCTTCCAAGGAAATAACTCGGAAGCAAAGCAGCCCTACGTCGGTGCTGTGCATGGGTCACTGCCACGGCTGGTGGCGAGGCGGCAGCGTAAAGTCATTACAAAGCCATGAGACTCTTGATGTTCCCATTCAGTGAGCAAACTGATAAACAGAGGACTGTTCTACCCAATCTCCCTCTCCCAAGATCTCCATTACCCCAAGCACGATGTACTTGTCTCCTTGGAAACCGGCGCACTATGCCCTGCACACAGAAATCCTACACACCACGCATTTGCAGAACCAGGTCCCAGGTGCCTGCTGAGAGGGAAAATATAAGGTTTTACTCTTCCAGGGTGCTTCCAGTAACTGAATTCAAGCAGGAAAAGTCATTAATGGGTATGCACAAGCATGATTCCCAAATGAAATGTAAAAATACAGCTGCAGTAAGGGACCCGAGAAAGTTTTCTTTCCTCTGATTTATGAATCTGTCAAGACGTCACAGAGGAATTGTTAGTATTGCTTTAGTGATCATCTAGGGGCACTATAATTACAATGCAAAGCCATCTGCTTCTTGGGGAGTGCCTAATTACTGTACGTCAAAATCAGATTAAACTTGAATTTCCTTCCATCTCATTCTAAACTTATTACGAATTGATATCCGAAATCCAGATCATTAAAGAGAGGTAAAGAGTCTTACAAGAAATAAGTTTCTTCTTTTATACTAGGCTACTATAATTCTCTTTTAAATGGTTGCCGTTTCCCAGAAATTATCGTGGAGTCATCTCCAATAACCCATCGTGTTCCTTTGTGCTCGGGAAAGAGTTTCTCACCAAATCATCTCCTGTAGGGAGCGGGACCTGCGCTGCTGGTATTTCCCTGATGGGATGGGACAGCTTCATGTTGCTGCTGGGGTGGCAGGGGATGCTTGGGCATTTTTTTAATGAAAAACTTTAGGAAAGAGCAAATTTTAAAAGCAAAGCTGTTCATTAATTCTAAAGTTGCCTAAATTTGTTCATGGTTAGGCTTCAGGTAAACCCTGTCTTTCGATGCACTTCCCTGAGAAAACTTCCTGCAGGTTCAGAATGTCCTTCTTCTACCTGTCAATGCAAAATTAGATTTAGTGAATCTTCCTGCCCCCACAGCCGATCATTTTCAACATACTGAAAAATTTTATACCGAAACGGGCGACTACAACACACGGATGACTGTGAGAGGAAAATAAGAAATTAAGTTCCCCTCACATTTCTCTTGCATTCCCTTACATTTCCCTTTCCCTCTTGCCCCCACTTTCTCTCTCTCTTTTTTTTTTTTTTTTTTTTTTTTTTTTTTTTTTTTTTTTGTAGCTACTTCACATTTAATTTCTTCTAGTACAAATATAATTATCTGGCTATTTCTACGCAGAGCTACTTGGTTTCATCAAGGATACCGACTGGTTAAGAAAGGTTTGCTTACTTTTAAATAGTATCTGGTGGGTAAAATCCCTGTTTGCTTCAATGGGGATGGGGATCTGGGTACCATGAAAAGCAATCTTTTCTTTTCTCCAGGCAAATTGGAATCATGACCTGACAAACCCCTTGTGCTGCTTTCAGCGTTCAGGGTATTCAGGGTGGCAAATTCAGCACAGCCCAACCCTCAGCAGCCCTAATCTTTAAAGAAACTATGTGCCAAGTACGTGTTTTAAATAGGCAGCTCGACCTTGCGTAAGAACAAAGGTTAGAGAGGTAAAATGTAATAATTTAAGAGATTTTTCTTCTCAAGGACTCTATGCTGTCTCATAAATCTGTACGTACTAAAAAGACTCATCTATCACTCCCGATGTAATGTACAGGACAGAATTAACTGCAATTCTTACTTTTTCTCTTAAAAGAGAATTATGCCTTCAAAAGACACCAGATTTGCAGCAGTAACAAGCGATAACCTCTGTTTATCCACACCTAAGACTTTACATAGCTAGGTGTATGGTTCCCATTATAATATTTCATTAAACTCCTTTAGCTTTGACCTGTCAGAGATGGCGCTGAAGGTGAAAGATTAGTTTTATCTCCACAGCCACTCTTTGTAAAAATCAGCTAACACGGAGGAGCAGCAAGGATGCTGACTGTGGGAAGAAGACGGCTCCAAGGAAAGGGGTTGGGTTTGGTACGCAACAACTAGTCCCGCCGTGAGCTGGAGAAGGCTATCGATGCATTTCAACATTTTTATAAAAACATTTGCCCTCAAAATTACCTTGAAATGTCATGGCTTTCACCACCTGCACGTAAGGAGCTTAAAACTGCCTTACTCCTAACTAATTGCTCTGGCAACTATAAATATGCAACTTTTCTCTGTTGTTTGCTTTAGCTGCTGCTGAGACGAATTTAGAGGCATAATAAAACAGGAAAATACATTTGCGATGTAAAACCATCGCATATTTTTATTTTACCAAAATTCTTTTTTTTTTTCTAAAGTAAACCTTTATAACTAATTTTAAAAAATATATATTAATACATTATATTAACGTTGTGGTATACAATGTATTTTATAATACATATTTGAAATAAGCACAAAGATTTTTTTTTTTTACAGATTATTCTGTGGGTATTAAATCTACAATACGCTGCTCCCCAGAGTCCTAGCAAAATGTGTGTTGTTTTTGTCGCTTTCCTTACACACAGAATTCTGTATAAATGAGGGCATTCACACAACTATACTTCCCTCTCAAAGAAAACATCCAAATCAGTGTATTTTTTCTATCTGTGTAACGATGTCCATTGTGGACCCCGCTGTTATCCGGAAGACAAGGTTATGAGTTCCTACATGACATGAGATGAGCTATTAGTCTGGAGTGGTAGGACCTGACTTTGCATCTACTAAAGAGAGCCTGTACGTGCACACTAAAAACTCACATTCACAGAATCATAGAATGACAGAATCGCCTAGGTTGGAAAAGCCCTTGAAGATCACCCAGTCCAACCATGAACCCAACACTGACCGTTCCCAGCTCCCCCAGATCCCTCAGCGCTGGCTCAGCCCGACTCTTCAACCCCCCCAGGGATCCCGGGGACTCCCCCCTGCCCTGGGCAGCCCCTTCATGCCCCTGTGTTCCACAATGACCACAAACAGCTACCCAGTTTACCCAACTACCCATGGTTTTATATGGCTTTGTGTGACCAGAGTATTAATAGGGATGATGGCATTGCCCCCAAAAAAGACATGGGCTTGTGTAGTGTCGACAGAGGCTTCTAGCAGTACAGGATGTCAGAAATACAACGCATGGATCAACCCAAGGGCAGCCGTACTGGATTTAAGGTGAGGAGCTCTGCCTTGGATGACCACGGCGCACGCCGCCACATGGTGGATGCAAACTTCAGCAGGAGTTACTGCACATCCCTAGGAAAGGAGCACGCCGGCTACAGCTGGCGCCCCTCTGTTCACACCTACACGAGGATGACTACGCTGTCCCTCACCGATCTCTTGATTCTGGTTCCTGGGACTCTCACTCCCTGAGCTATCACACAGTAACCGCAGGGCTCGGTACTTTTCGGTGACCACACAGGCTTAGAAAGGAGGCAGCAACACTGACACCTTCACATCCCTGCTGTCATTCATACGGGCTGTGGTAAGGGGCTGTGAGTGTCTCCTCTGCATCCCAACGTAAGTGCTGCGGGAATGCAAAAAGCCAAAAGCGTGCGGAAATGTTAAGTGAATTTATGAGCCGTAAATGGAATGGAATCAATGCAAAATTGCGTAGCTGATCATTCCCACGCCTCTTAACACCCTGGTTTTTAAAATACTAGTTTTGTATGAAGTTGGGTTGAATTATTTTGTCATTTTTATAATGTATGTTATTATACATAGACACGTACATGAAGTATGTCAGCAATGCATGCTAGCCCATAGATATTTTTGCAATCAAAGTGACTGCTGACCTCATAGGGCTCATAAATTAAAACCACGTGGGTGTACTGACCTTTCAAACAACAACAATATCTACTTTTCTTTCTCTTCTCTTCATATTAAGCCTCTGAGCTGATGCTGTGGGATGCACAACGTAGAGAAATGGCTGTCCCATGCTGAGAGCGAGTGAGAACACACGGGCAGAGCCGCGCTGTGCCACCAGCAGAACCCCCCCCAGTCTGTTTGCAGCACGAGACAGTCACAGACACACAGAAGATTTGTCTCAGAGGACTGGAAAGCGTAAGGGGACTCAGAAAGATAAATGGCGGTTAATGCAGATTAAGTACTGGGCTTATGATTTTAATTGTGACTTATCCACACTGATATGCAGGTGATCATCAGAAAAAATTGGTGAGGTTTTGCTGGTTTTTTTTTTGGGTTGTTTTTTTTTTTTT
>NW_020799106.1:2535944-2542245 GCF_003259725.1 Athene cunicularia
AAAAAAATTTTTTTTTTTTTTTTTTTTTTTTTAGTTCTGAGAGCTCTTTGCTCCCTCCGAAAGAAATGTGAATTAGGAATATCCAAACCACGCAGGACCTGACCTTTCCTCACATAAAGTTGTCTCAATACATATCTCAAATGAGGGCTGGCTGTAGGACTTTTATTTTCAAATGACTTAGGGACACGGCTGAACATCAAGCATGTAAACTTACTATATACACATATGGTCTGGGTGGAAGCCAGGACAAACAAAAGGTATGTCATTGGAGGAAATTCTCAAAAAGTTCTGAAAGATACATTTTTCTAATAGGTGGTGGGGTTTTTTTAAGATTAATTTTCCCTGAAAAATTAATACTAATTTACTTTTGATTCTATTAATAAATATGAATTATTAAGAAGTCATTCTAGATTATTTTCAGTGGTTCACCATCTCTCTCCCCAACCATATAGAAAAGCCATTTTAAAAAGCAGAAAAAAGACAGAGTTCTGCAGTGGGAGTGGGAGAGGACTTGGCTAGATGCCCCTTTATTTCTTTTCCTATTCACATGTTTGTCTTGTTAAACATTAAGAATACTTCTGTGTTATCTTTCTTTCTCTTTGATAGAAGAAACTGTGGAGAAAGATGTAGAAGCCCAAATTACAAAAAGGTACAGACTTCCAAAATAAAACACAGCAGAGACTTCAAACTTCCCTTCTCGGCACTGCCCAGCCACCTCACCTCTCCCACGGCCACGCCGGGAAGCCTGCTATCGCAAACATCGGACTGATGGTAGCGAGGCTCCTTCCAGCCGACCCTGTCTCTCAGATTCTGGTGTCCAACATGCCCTCCTGGGGTGCTCTCCAGAACTCTGGCCTTCACTTAGGTAGGCTGGTGAACACAGTCAGAATCTGGACTTAGCTAATGAAAAGCTCAGATTGGTCATCAGAGAGAAGGAGAAATGAGAGAGCAAGATTTCTTAGCTCTTCTGCTCCCCGTTACCAAGTTATCCTGTCACAGATTTTCGACCTAAGGAGGAGGTTAGGCAGTCGTCTTTTATTTTCTCCAGTCATTGTATCGATCACGTCTTGGAAGATTAAAATTTAATAAAGATCGGTGTCTAAAAAAGAAAATCCTGAATAATGGAGCGAATAGAGCAAAAGGCTGAGCTGCCTTTATCCAGGGATATGACTCAGATTGTCGACCACAAGGAACACTGAATAAGCAGAGGCCAGCAATCAGGCGTCCTACCCAGCAGGGGTGGCAGGCAGCAGGGAAAGTCATTAGAGCTGAGCTTTGTTACCCAGTTCTAAGGATTCAAACTGGGACATCCTGTTCATTTCAGCTGGTCGGGCACATCTCTGACCCATGTATGTCTTTGGGTGAGCCGGACTCTTCCTCCGCTCCCAGCAAGCCAGATGTTCTTGGGCACGTGAGCTTTGTGCCGCGTATCCAAGCACTAATGAGAGTGTTGTCCTGCCAGACGACTCTCAACGCATGGAGGCTGGAAGGGGGTCACCTGAAATCTGGAGATAAAAAACTTCATGCCATGGAAGTCAGTGAAAGATTTCCATGGGAACAAGAAAAATGAAGTAAAGTCTATTTCTATTAGCAGACGTATACTTGCTCTTTCCCCCATTATTTTTTTTTTTCTCCTTGCGTAATATCTCTCTGTGCTTCAAAGGCCACCACTACCTTCCTTCTGGCAGACGATCAGTTCAATCAACAGGTCATCAATAATTTGTCGGGAACTCCAAAAACAAAGGAAATTTTGCTGCAGATCTGATGAACATTTACCCCATTAATCTTCTCCCTTGCCTTCACTTGGCTCTTGATGCTTTAATAAAATCCTAAATCCACGTAACTCACCTGACCGGTTCTGCGTTGTCTACTGGGTGGGTTGGGAAGAGGAGGGGAGTCATTTCACTGTGGGCTCTGCAGGTATCGAGCTGAATGCTGGAGCGTGGGATTTG
This sequence comes from Athene cunicularia, assembly GCF_003259725.1. Lineage (NCBI taxonomy): Eukaryota > Metazoa > Chordata > Aves > Strigiformes > Strigidae > Athene > Athene cunicularia. The sequence continues at coordinate 2,537,897 of NW_020799106.1, forward strand.
ATTGCCCTCGTCACGGCGGTTGGTGTAGCTGACTGATTGTAGCCGTAACATCACAAAGGCCTTTGTAAAACCCGGAGTTTGTTCCTATGATCTCCTGTGGTGGTAAATTATAGTATGAATACACAATGTGGCAGAAAGTAATAATCTTGAGTAATGTGGCTGATTTTATTGCTCTTTAATTTCATTAAGCGTATTCTTGTCAGGCAAGGGACAGGCTTTCGGCTCCTAGGAGCAGATGCTCACATCCTACAGCCAGAGCTGAAATACTCATCATGAAAACAAGAGACCATTTGCACAGCCTGGACCCAAACGAGAAGTGATGTTGGCATTTTTGGTCCAGAATCATTTCTGTTCCAGAAGAGATGTATGAAAGAAGACAAGGACTGGTTTTACGGTCGATGCTTTTCCCTCCTCTACAGACCGAAGTCTCCTCCTGCTTTGCTCACCCATGTCCGTGGCGAGTGCTCACCCAGCGGGAGCCATTTGGCTGCGAGCCCACGGAGAGGGTGTCTGGGGACAAGCCTTTCTGCGAACATCTGTAACTGCAGCTCCTGGCAACAGCAGGCTGATCCCACAACATCACGAAAATGGAAAGCTAAATCGCTGCAGAGAAATAAATGCAGGTTTACACTAAAATGACAGACACGGCACTGAAGAGACGGGGGCAGAGGCGTGTGCCCCCTTCTGCTGACTCTGCTGTAAAACATCTGGGGAAATGATGAAACAAGAAATATTATTTCTTGAACTAATGAACTAAGGTTTCTCAAAGCTCGTCTGTAGACACAGATCTTCATTGTATTATTGATAAGCACCTAGATTCTCTCCCTGACATGCAGATAATCTGTAAGAATATATAAGAAAAAAAAAAAAAAACACATTGGAATGAAGAGGATTGCCTTTTCATACAGAGGAGCAAAGAATTTTGCTCTCAGAGGTCCCCCTGTCTGCATTGGGTATTCGTATCAGGAATGCATTTTTCATTCCCAGGGCACACAGAAAAGATTATTGCACGTTATCTGGTGAAGTGCATCCCGGTGCTGAACAGACTTATTTCACTTTCCATGTGACTTCCTTTGCAATCCGTGTTCTAAAGAGGCCAGTAAACTCTGTAATTCATTTCCACCTCCAACCCTTTCCTTAATTCAGTCTTCCAAATTTACTAAAAACCTCTAAAAGCCTTTGGGAAATTGAATCAAAGGTTCATGATGAAATGACAGAGAGGAGAAGCAGCTTTACCGGTTATTTTTTAAGGAGGTATTTGCTTTCCTTCGCAGCAAAGTCCGCGTTGCACAAAGATGCCACGGGATGGGTGCCGAAGGGACATTTCTGACCTTGCCTGATGAGACTCTGAGACTCTGTCAGAGCTCGAGTTTTATCACGGTTTAACCGCTGCTCCTGCCTGTGGTGCAGGACTGAGGCTTTATTTATTCTCCCAGCGGAGTGCGGGGGTCTCCGTGCTTTAGGCACCACCTGGCATTGCTGCCTTGCCTTGCCCTGGAAGGCAAATGAAGGACTTTCCTCTGCCTTGGTGACTCTGAAATCTGATAGAGAATTATTCAAGTTGCTGTGTGGGATAAGACGAGGAAACAGTTGCCGAGGGTCACTCAGACAGGCAGTTTATTATAAAAACTACAGTGATATATTTAGTGTGTATCTAGCGCTCCTTTCTGTCTTCATATTCAGAGACATGAGGACATATTAGATAAATCATTAAAAGTTGATCATCCATTCTTTACTTGGTTAAAGATTAGATTAAAAACTGTAATTATGGGCAGGTATTTAATAGGCTATTTTACTTCAGAAATTGAGTCATCTCGTAGATTTTTATATATCACATAAATAGTATATCAGGAAAAAATTGGGACTAAATTTGAAGAAGGAGGTGGCAAGAAAATAGTTGAAGGAGACCCTGAAGTGCTAATCCACATGTGCACACAGTTCCATTTGTGACCTGAGCATGGTAATCAAATCCAAATTGAATTCTGAAAATAATATTAGTTTATACAAAATAGGGAGCTTATAAAAATTCACCATAGAAGCAGAATGGCTTATTCTACTAGCTGATTAAAAGATTTTTTTTTTTTCCCCATAGCTCTTTAATCTAATTTTTATGTGTTACATCCCATTAGTGGGTTCTTAGAGGATGAAAACATTTTAAATATATAATACCAAATAAATGAGCTTCAGGTTTGACAAGCCATTGGCTATACACAAGATAAAAAGTAAGTACTGAGAAGAATGGAAAAATTAGGAAAGCCTAAACTCCTTTATGTATAGCTTAGTTATTACAGTGCTGGAGAAGGAAAGCAATAATTACAGTGGCTAATTCCCCTTAGAATCATACAGCGTAGTGAACTCATTTCTCGGGGGTGTGCAATATTGCTCTCTACTGGCTGCCGAGCGGATCGGGAGAGGCAAAGCTTAACCAAAGAAGCCTTCACACGGTCTAACAAATCCCGAACCTATCTGTAAACCGACAGATTCCTGAGAGCGATCACCCAGCAGCATCCAGCCGACTTTCAAGAGAGCTGCTGGGTAGCTGGCTCCTTTATTACAGAGACTAAATGGAGAATCAGAGGTGAAAAATGTAGGTGAAGCAGTCTTTGAAAAATCTTTCCAGTGGTTAGCAGTCTAAGAAGAGATGGTATGAGTTCAGCGCAAATAGGGATAATCCTCACTGTGAAATAGAAATGAACTGTCTCATTGTTACTAGTGAAAGGAAACCTCTTTTTCACTCACATGGAAAAGGTTTGTGATCCTGTAATAAATACAGTGCAGCTCTCATCTCTTCTTCCAAGGTACAAATGTGTAATTTATCCGAGAACTATGTCTGTCATCTAAAACCTTTGGCGTCGTTATTTTAACATTCCAAAAATTATTACCGAGTGGAAGAAAACCTATGACGGAAACAGAAGAGGTGGTTCTATCTCCCTTCTTAAAAACCGCTGCCTGGAAGTTTGTTCCCTCCAGTCCCCACAGAGTTTCCCAGAGATTTCTTAACCTCAGAATTACCTAAATATTATGCTGCGGGAAATCAGTGAATGATTTGCCCCGCTGATGTATATATGTGCCTTTCACACAAACTTGTAAGGGATGTGCAGGTGATCAAAAGTGCAAGGTGTAAAACATGAGTAATTTCCCCTCTTTTTCTTCCACAACCCCAGCCGCGTTCTGACCCCTGAGCCAAAATGCTGAATGAATAGCAGTGTACTCTCTCAAAAAATCCAGATGAAGTTTGAACGATAGTGATTGCCCTCAGCGAGGCCCAGAAGCTTACAAACCTGGTCCTGACTATAAAAGGGAGGGGAGAAAAAATAAATAAATTAAAAAAAAAATCATATTCCGGGACATGCAGAATAGTTAAAGACCCTTCTTGGTTTGAACGCTTGTTAAATAATCTGAATAATTTTTCTCACGATCTGATAGACATGGGAAAATTTTATGGAAAAAAAAAAATAAAATCTGTCTTTTACACATTTATACCACCCTTTTTGAAACAGAGACCAGAACTACATACAGTCAGGCAGTTTTCAAAATACAGGCTGATCTGGGTAGTATTCGGGGGCATAATGATGTTCTCTACTTTTTTTCCTAATTATATCTTTGTAATTATCTTTATAATTCCCAATACTTTTTTTTGTTTTGTAGAACTACCATTACTCCAAGCTCCTGTTCCCAAGCAGTACTGGTCAGCTCAGACCTTATTTGATGTGCAGACGTCAAGTTTGTTGGGTTTTGGTTTTTGTTTTATTTGGGTTTTTGGTTTTTGGTTTGCTGTTCTTCTTGTAGGAAGCCAGTCCACTTACCTAACTCTTCCTGATGCACTAATTGGAAAAGTCAGGTGAGAAACCACGATTTAAAATTACTTATCTCTTGTCAGATTTCTTCAAGTAAATCTAAAGAAACACAAAAAACTGTAAGCTTCCCTAAAACACATTTTACTCCTGGAAAATATTGCAAAATACTCTGCATTCAGCTTGGAATTGGACTGATTCTGTTAGGGCATCTTTCAGCGTATTTGAAATGAATTATAAAAAAGTACAGCTCACCGAGAGCCTGCAGTCCTGGCACGGCCCTCCGCTTCTTCCTCCCTATCTCGCAACAACATTCTTCCAATGCACTTGTCTAAAAATGTTATTTTAGGAATCTGAGGCTTTGGTATCTTTAAAGATAATGAAATTAATAAACTTCTGTCACTTAAAGCTTCGTTCATTAAAAAAAATCAGTTGAACAAGAAGGTGCTTCATTACTTCCAAAGAGAAAATGGAGGATGACATTTTTATTACCTTTTTCTATTTTTTTTATTTTTAAAATTTCAACCAGCCCTAAAAGTTGAATGAAAAAAAAAA
>NW_020799106.1:2542295-2601926 GCF_003259725.1 Athene cunicularia
TTTTTTTTTTTTTTTTTTTTTTTTTTTTTTTTTTTTTTTTTTGTGGTGGCTTCTCCTCCCTTAGCCAGGTCAGCAGAAGTGAGCATCACTGCTGCAGGGAAAGGAGGCTGCAAGGTGGCCGAGCACTCCTGCTCGGCAGAGAAGAGCAACCCAGGGAGATGGAGGGAAGCAACAGGGAGCCTTAAAAGTCAGATTTGCCCCTCCACAAGTGGTGTGGTTAACCTTTTTTCCCCTGCCTGTCCTCTGGGCAGCCGGGGCTGCCGCTGCTGGTACCGAATCCCCAGAAGGCTGAGCCCTGGGTGCACCATTTAACCTTCACATCCACTTCGGTCCATGGCTTGCTAACCCTGGCAGGCACATCGCCCTGCCAAAACTCCTGCCACTAGTCACGGAGCGAGCAATTAAGGTTAGTCTGACAGCATTGGACTCTACAATGCTGGTCTCTGGTGAGCATAAGCTAAGACTTTTAACATCAATTTTTTCCACAGAGGTTTTGTATTTAATTATAGAGTAAGGGCACTGTGTGTTCCAAGAGCAATCATCTTAGTGACATGTTATTCTGAAGCCAGCCTTCATTCGGGGTGACACACGCTGGTTATGCACTACCAAATAGAGCTGTAATGAAGTGAGGCTGGGGAAAAAATACGTTGGAAACTGAAGTGGTGCCGTCTAAGAATGCTTATCTGTGGTATTATTATCATTATTATATTTAATAAACAATCTTTCATGCCTACAGAATAAAGAAACAAATGAGAGCTTTCTAAGTTAGGTAATAAAAGCCTCACGTGAAAAATGTTTTTCTCAAGTTATAACTACTGAACTTTCCTTTTTGCTCTAAAGAAAAAAAAAAGAGAAAAAAGAAAAAAAAAAAAAAAAAAAAGAAAAAAGAAAAAAAAGGAAAAAAAAAAAGAAAGAAAAAAGGAAAAAATAAACAAATGGAAAAGTTTACAATTATGATGTGAAGAGGAACAAACCCCTCTTTAAGTAGAAGACAAAAGTATGTTCCAGGTCATGGCTTATGAGCGTATTTGGTCCGGAGCCCGAATTTTGTATAAAGTGCATCCTGAACTCGTGCTCAGTTGCAGGTCTAGTGTAAAGGTCCACTGCCACGGATTTCTAAAATATCTAAATTTTTCTGCCGATCATTTTTGAGGTGGATTTTTAGGCCATCTCCATCTAATCAGCCTGCTTAAAAAGGATTTCTCAGTCACCACACATGAACACGAGGCTGCCGGGCAGCAAGGATCCTCCAACTCTTTTCTGGGTCAGTCCTGGGAGTTGCAGCGACGGGGTTGGTATTTGTTAAGCACGTAGTGAGCTGTGACTCTGCAGTTTTCACTGAACCCTCTTCATTTCACCTCTGCTGTATCCTGACAGCCTCTGTGTTTATGATTGTTGCCTCCCCGTTGCATCCTGACCTGACGTGGGGCTTTGTTCCACAGCACAGGGTGCAAGCATCAAGACGTACTTGAATCATAACGGAGGCTCAAGCCCTGTTACAGTATAGGGCTTTTATTCCCTTTCCTATTCCTAAAGTACAGTAATCCCTGCAAAAAGAGATCAATTTTTTTTAGATGTTACAACAGGAGCTGTGAAGATGCCCAAGTTAAACGTTATTCCATGTATATTTTCAGGGTCCTTTTGCTTCTCTTTATTTCAAGACCGAAGCTGTCACTGAAGGATGTATTGCTGCTCTTTCAGCATAAATAAATAAGCAGAGTTTAATTTTTTCAGATTCCAAATGATATAAAATTTAGCTTGAAATAGAGAATATATCATTCATATTTCCTGGACTTAGGGTTTTCACACCTCTAACTCACTGTGAGCAAAACCCAAGCCACTGATACATTAAGAGCTCTGGAGCGTACAACTCTTTTTTTTTTTTTTCCTCACTTCCCCTCATGCCTACTTCGCATGAGTGCATGCATTCTGTAGGTAAATCCATCCCTGAATAATTCACGTTGTTGTACAAGGAACTTATTACAGGAACGGTATCCTGAAACGTCCCGCTTCAAAATTAGGGCAAGGTCAAAGCTTTTTGAGATCTCTGTACATTTTTGTGTCGCAGTTTTTATTTCTATTTTATGGTTCTTATTATAAAAAGACATTACACAGATTATTTTGTATGTTCTAGCTACATCCATAGAGATGCACTTTTTTATTAATTTCCATAATATACTTCACATCTGGAGGATATTATTTGCATAGCAACAGTTTCTGCCAAGGCCAGCATCTTAAACTAAATTCCAAGAATATTAACTCACAGCAGAATTTTATAGCAAGCTCAGTGTGACTACTCCTCAAAAATAAAATAACTTCCTAAGCAAATATGCTGATTTCTGTGCCGTACCTGAAAACACAGCTTCTGGGGGAGAGAAACAATCTGTTTGGAAGCTGACTGTGCTCCTGCGAGGACAAATAACAGTGCCAAACTGGTTATACCCTTACTTAATTAATTTGTAGTCCGTGTAGGCCGGCCCAATGAAACAGTAATATAATGAACTCCCTTCTCCCTCATCCAAAAGGCATTTAGCTCCCTGTGTTCCAGTAATCCAGAGCCCATAGTCACAGCTGGGAAACAGGCAACAGCCCTACAGCCCGTGAGCTTGGACTGAGAGATGAGAAGTGATTCAGAAGATACTCGATCCTCTTCCAAACCTCGATTCTGACCCGCCCCTTAGATTACGAGGAGTTGTTATGGCCCCACTTTGGCAAAAGAACAAGACAAAGGTGATATTCTTTTATGATTAAAATCAAAGCAGTTTTCCACCACGCTTTTGACATAAATTCTTCTTTACTTGTAGCATGACCTGGCACAGCAGGGTTTTTTTTCTGACAAAAACACTGCCCTGATGAAAAGTTAAAACTGGTTACCCCATGCATGGCTTTGTATCTTCCTTTTCCATACCTTCAGTTTTACCTGATTATTTCTGTTCTCAAGCACTTCCAAGCTTGGGACTCGCGTATTAGGGTTTCCAATTTGGCAACACACAGAGTCTCTTTACATCCATGTCAAACCAATATCAGCACTTGTTACTACTGCAAAGTAATTACTGCAAATTAATCTTGCACTTCATTACAAAACCAAAAGATTAAAAAAAAAAAACAAAAAACAAAAAAAACCAACAACCAAACAAACAACAAAACCAAACCAAACAGCCAAACCCCCAACAACCTCATGGTAGCAATCTGAACAACTCAAAAAAATAGAAAGTGTTTTTCATTTCTAAACTAACAGTCAGGATAATTGTTTGAGTCATAGAGTAGCTTCACATACAATTAACATAAAATCTCTTATAAAACAAATTCCTGTGTCTACGTCTACTTGCATTTCTACAAGATATTTTCTTGAAGATGCCAAAGCCCTCAATGATGTTGACACTAGAAAGTTTTCTAGGGAACGTAATAGTAAAAAGAAAGATGTCTAAAATATTGTCACTAAAATTCTAGAGATTAATCTCATTTTATTTAAGTTTGGACAAAACCAGTATTGCATAACATTGTTTTAGTAAGAATAAGTAGACTATCACTTCCTCAGAGTCATCTGTCAAAAAAAAAAAAAAAAAAAAAAAAAAAAAAAAAAAATCCTTTCAGACAAGACCAATATTTTAGTAAGAAATTATATCTGTGGAAAATAGAGCAAGAATAATTCTCACTGCCATGAGGAGATTTTTCCTTAACTAACCATTTCAGAGCACTAAAAAAATCCTGAAAAATGCTTTGCTGAAATTCTGCTGCTAGAAAGTTGCCATGGTTTTGGGTTTTACTGCTGGTTCGCTTTTCCTGCATGAACGTGCAGCATATTAAATTCTCCACGTGTGCTGTGTTCATTAAACTAAAAAGATGACATCATTAAAGTTGTCAACGATTTTTCAACGAATCGGCGTGGAATTTTAAAGAAGAAGAAGCAACGTTAAGAAGCATCTTAAAACCCACAAACCCGAATAATTAAACCCGATTAGTAACTGCATCCTGTACGCCCATCATACTCTCTTCACGTGCGTGTGCGCTTTGAAGGGCGTTCAGCATTAGGCTGTGATAACCATAATGATTATTACTTACAAGTAGCAGCATTCTGATGTTCATAACCATCGCAGACTTTGACAGCACAACATTTTGGCGGTTTTATGATAGAGATGATTAAAGGCGCAGAGATAAGGAGAGATTAAAGGTCGAGGCTGTGTTAGCTGTGGTACAACTTCAGACATCCACTATCCACCTCCAAATCACACTTGCCTTTCCCATTTTCGCTTTCCCTTTATATAAAGGGTCTTTACCCTCATCAGTCCAGCTCAACTCACTAGTCGAATATTTTTTAAGACTTGATTTTATACCACCTGCAAGCAGTGTTTTGCCATCCATTAATATTATGCTCTGGCAAGCCTATGATCTTGTTTTATCATGCTAATCAAAGCTTTCATCTCCCCGGGTGCAGACTCCAGGGGCTGTTGGCTCACGGTGCAGCCCTGAATCTAGCTCCATTTAGCCACATGGCCTGTTCTAGAGCACTTTAATCTGCGCTTCTCTGAGCTGATGTTTTTTTCCCAAGACTACCCGAGTTCAGCATATCCAACCTAGTCCAGCTTTGAGTATTAGTACTGAAAGTTCTAGTAAGGGAGACTGTGGCTATACAACGTATAGTTGTTACGTGCTTATTGTCATAATAAAAGATTGTGTGAGCTCAATTTTTTCCTAATTTTCATCTAGAGCCTCATTGCTGCTCAAGACCTTGTGTCACCTGCTGCGGAGCGCTGTAGGACACATGCTGCTGCTGTTTTCAGTCTAATTAAGCTTTTTCTTTTGACAGAAAAACAAACCATCTCGATATCCGAGTGTCAATGCCTAATAAATTCCTATAGAATTGATAAGAATAGCAATTGCAACAAGAACACTGGTTGTGTAGCATGGTCTGGTTAAGCAAATCTCCTTTCTGATCATGAGCTCTTTCTCCCAGCTGTATATCTTAACCAGTCAGCAAACGGAGCCACAATCTTGTTTTCTTGGCTTTCTCGCTCTCTTGCTCGGTTAAACATGACTGGCAGTTGCAAACTGAGTTGTTGCTAACTGATGCGTCTGAAGAAACAAACCGAAGCGTTCGTACTAATTTCAATAACTTAAATGCTTCCACACGAGAGGAAAGAGACGTAATGAAAGAAAATTCTTCTATCAGCAGCCAAATTGCACAGCCTTGATAGTTTCCAGATTAGAGATAGCTTCGTGACACCGTGAACAAAACAAACAAGCAGAAGTCTTTGTTGGAAATGGCGTGTTCATGCGGCTTGAATTCATTAAATTCTCCGTGGTAAACTGAGATAATTTTCGAGTTTGTTGTTGCAGATACGGAAAAGGCAGAACCCCTCCCCAGACAAAACAATATCCATCAACCCCCCTCTGCCACCTTACAATAAAGGAAATCGTAATCAAGCATCACAAAGGAAACATGTTTTCTGTTCCTAAAAATTCTTTAGTTTTTGTTTTTTTTTTTTTTTTTTTTTTTTTTTTTTTTTTTGAATTAAAAGCTTCATCTCTGAGAAATGCAAGCTCCGTTCTTTTTTTATTTCCACCAAATGTCAGGCGCTTCAGATCTTCTCAATCCTGGCACAGACAAGATGCACCCGACCTCCACACTATACTGAGGTGATTAGCTTCTACGAGAATAACAAAAAACCCACAATTGTTCGGAAGAACAGTTGCAATAGGCACCAATATTGTTTTCCGCGTACCCAAAGCTTCACCCGCTGGTACAGGCAGAGATTCCCGATGGTTTATTTCTCTGTGTGAAGCCGAAATGGCTATTGCAGAATTAGTGGTGGAAGTTTGCATTTGGGATTTGAAGAGAGAGGGAGGCCTTTCATGAGCATCTCTTGCAGGGCAACAATTTTAAGTTGGCAAATTTTTATTAATCTTGAGACATTTGTAGATATCTCCTTTTTTTTCCTCCCCACTCTTTTTGAGAACTTCCCCAGATTAGACCACAATACTTTCCAGAAAAACTCAGTCAGACATTTCCTTTGTTATAGATTGCTGGTGGAAAACAGTGACTACATCTAAAATACAGTCTGTAAAGCGGCAAAGCTTTGGTTATCCACAAAGGATAGAAAAGTGGGGCTGGCAACATCCTTCATAAATTATCTAATTTAAGCCTCCCTTTATCCAAAGGGAGATCCATTATTCCATTCCTAACAGATTTTTTTTCCCCCTCGACCTGCTCCAAAAGATTTGCAATGATGGAATTCCAACCCCTCAACACGCTTTTACAAGTTAAGGTTTAAAATCCTGCTCCACGGATCTTTGTAGTTACTTTTCTCCATTATTTATAATCTCGGGGTTGAAACCTCAGCAAAGAAGAGAAATTTCCTGTGGGAGAAGGGAGGTCTGGTAATGAGCTAGCTGGAAGCAGGGGTCTTACAGCCTTCTGGACCTGACCCATTTCATAATTCAACTTGGATTATGGACTTTGCTATTTTTTTTTTTTTTTTTTTTTTTTTTTTTTTTTTTTTTTTTACTTGAGGACAGGTAATTGTTTGTACCTTCCTCCTGCAGGAATCCTTAATATTGACCCCTACTGTGACCAGCTGGCCATCTTTAGATTTTACTTCTAGAGACTGCCTTTATTTGAGGAAAAAGCAGCATTTTGCAGATGGAATTTTACAAATAATGATAGGAGCAAGCAGTAACACAATTCTAAAATTTTTCTTCCACACCACAGGAAAAAAAATCTGCCTTTCTAACATTCCTAGCTCAGTTGGAAGCAAGAAAAATTAGATATCTCATAAGAGAAGTTGAGGTCGAGATCTTCAAATGGTTTGATATTTGAAACAGGCAACTTTTCTCTTGAGCCAGCGGTGGACATTTTTGAGATTTTTCCCATTCATAAATTCAGAAAGGTTTTTTGCAGCAGCAAAAATCCACCACCATGGATGCTGCTAACACGATGATCCAGACAAGGCAAAGAGATTCAATCTGCCATTTCTTACATCTAAGACGACCACTTTCCACAGAACCACATCAGCTTCCTTGCTTTCTCTCTTGGCTCATCCAAATTTATGCAGACTGAAGTTTCCTTTCGATGGAGTCGGTAACGTTGCAGGGAAGGAAATCCCTACATCTCTCCCACTCATATCCTTAGCGGTTTTCGGGGTCATGTTCGGATTCTCCATGTGTCTCAGAGCAAGGACTGAATCCAGCTGGTGTGTCTCCTGCCTTCTGATAAATCCAGCATCAGTTCTGCCTGCTTATTAGCAAATGCCCTAACTTGCCTGGTCTCCCTTCTATCAGATCTGACACACAGGTTCTTCCCCTAGGTAAATTATGATAAATTATGCCACACACACACACACACACGACCCACTTATCATAAGTATGTCTCAGAACCAATTATTTATCTCCACTTTTAGAGCTAGATTTAGCCGAGGAACAAAAACGCTGTAGGGGCTGAACAGTCTTGAAAGTCTCACAATATAAATTGCTGCGTTATAATTACAGCCCAATTAAAATTCAGTATTGCTCTCTTCATTAATTATCATCTCTAGCCTTACAAATAAGTTAGGAGAGACTGCTGCTCCGTAGATCATGCAGCTATCCTCCCTCTGCCTAGACTCTGAGAAAGCCACAGCTAAGTTCCGTGCTGCATTAACAGAGACCGCAGCAGGAAAACCCCCCTGGTTTACACTTGCAGCCTCATAACAACCCCATCCCGTGACTCACAAACGCTCAAAACTTCCCAGCGAATTCAGGCAAGGCTCTTTGCTTCAGAAGGTATCAAGAACTCAAAGCGCTGTGAACAGCCACGAGGAGTCACAGGAGCTGTTGGGAGGACGTCTAAAGCTACAGGAACCCCCTCGAGGCTGCACAGCCACAGGAACTCATTCTGCTGCTTCTAAAACAACAAAAGGTTTTGCTGGGTGTACTGTGTACCGGTACACTTCACATCGTCTCTAGGACCATACCTCTCACTACTTTAACCTTAAAGGAAAATATTTTCCCCGTCGTTCCGGGACCTGCATAAAGGCACCATAAACCCTGCGGGAGGCTTGACCTCGATCAGCTCTGTGCTGGCAGGTGATAAGCAGTTCCTAAGTCCAGCCTAAAAGGTCAAGAAATCATGACTTGAGGCTGTGTTTACAAACGTCGCAACACAGGAACTCACTGCCATTTAGAAGCTGCTGAATCCCCAGGGGAGACAATACTATAATTTACCTCACATGATTAGATGCACCTTGTATTTCACAGAGAACAGCTGGGTTTAATTTCTTTAGTGTTAGCGCCTGCTTGGGTCATTAATGCCAAGGTCTGAGTGCCATGCTCTAAATTAGCAGGAATCAGAACATGAGTTCATTGTTCAGTACGGCCGCTGGAATGTTTCACAGTACAAGGCACGCGCTTTCACAGACCGTTGCCCAATGCCACACGTATATATTTGGCCTGACCAGAGCTTCATCATCCTTCTTTGCCCCAAACAGAGTCACTAACTGATCAAAAATATAATTTCTTTTATATCCTCCTCATTACAGAACTAGCTCAATTTGTTTGTTTTTTTTGTTGGACTCATCGTTCAGACTGATCACCTATTGTGTTACCCTGGTGCTTGGACCATCTGAAGTAGCTGAATAACTGATTCAGCATTAACTGATTTTAGATGGTCCAGTGAATTATTCCACCTCTAATTAGATAAGTAAAATCATAGTACATTAGTTTTATAATATATTTTCCTCTTTTTATTTTTTTCCCCAAAGAACCATAAAAGTACATTAAAGTATTTTTTTTTTTCCCCGTTAAAGCACAACATGGATCTAACCTCAAGTGAGATGTTTTCCAGCAGCTTGACTCTTATTCCAAATTAGTAACCACATCCCTTGCATAGATGTTGAAAACCCAGAAGGATTCAATTATCATTAGAAGAAACGTATAAACTACAATAAGAGAACAATATGTTGCTAAGGGGACTATAGTAAAAAAAAAAAAAAAAAAAAGAGACGTGATTTAAAATATGTTCCTGCCTTATTAACATCTGTCAATTATTCTGTTGTGTTTAGAAACAGAAAGCAATGAGCTGCTGCAGGCATGGGCTTAGGGGAAGCGCGGGAGGGCTGCGGCACCTCCTTCCACACCGCAGACGGAATGGACGATGGCTATGTGGATGATTTTGGACAAGATCTTATGATTTCTCACACTTCCCTGAGGGATTCCTATGAGCTTTCTCTTTTCTTTCCCGATGGCCAATATCCCGGTGCAGTAAGTCTTCTCTCAGACTGTACCCAATATGCTGAGCACATTAATTATATTCTTTTTTTTTTTTTCCCCCTCTTGATTTTATTTGCTGTTCTGTACTTATTTTTTAAATATGCTTTCTGTCATCAAAAGGTTAACAGTTATCCTGAATTAAAACATCATTCCCAGGGACTGGCAGACCTTTTTCTCCAATACGTATATACAAACCAAAAATAATGCTGAAAAGAAACGTCAGGGCTAATTAGACAAAAGAGTGTCATGTATCCTGACAAAGACAGACCCATCAGGTAGCACACGTAAAGTGAGATTCCCAGCTATCAAAGCACTCCTTTCTAGTCACAAACTGATTTTAATTTCCTCCTCTCTGGCACTGAAGCAGCAGGCTTTGGAATCTTGCAGCTTTTTCTTTTAACTTTACATTGGTTATATATTTGGGCAACATAAAGAGGTTGATTTTTCAGCATACAGCCAATCAACAAAATCAGCATGTCTTCCAAAACCAGAGTTAGCTTTCCGTCTTTCCTCAGAGGGGCTGTAAAGTGTAATTAATGTTTGCAAAGCACTAGAATAGTCTTGCGTAGAAAGTGCTAACTTACCGCCAAGTATTTAATACAGGCAGTGCTGGTACTGTCAAAGTTCCCAGATGTGACTCGGGGGCAGATTCGAAAAGGAATATTGACACACAAATGAAAAACAGCTGTGGGCTCTCAACGCACAACCTGAGTCCCCAAAATGTCTACCCGAGGACTACTCAACTCTGTAAGTACAAATCCCACCGAGCACTTTCCTTCTGACCTCAGAGCTCTCCAGACAGTAGGAGTTGGGTTTTTGGGGCTTCCTCTGACCTGCTTAGCCCTGGCCTGTAGAGCTGTGCATCTAGCTCCCAGACACCCAGAAAAGTAGACAAACACTTGAAAAAATTTAGTTTTCACTTACTGTGTGGTTTGACCCAACACAGATGCAAAAAGCAGCGTCTCAGAGAGGAGACACTGGTGGTTTGAACAGCTAGGGGGGGTCGTCCTCTGCTTCTATTTCTTTTCCCAGCAATTATTTCATATAGAATGAAGAAATGGTGTCCTGTAGAGATTTGGCTCCTCTTAAAAGATCAACCCCTGTGAAAAGTTTTTGTTTGAGGGAAACTTTAAGAGCGTCCCAACTGTATTTAAGTTTCTTTTCTTTCTTCTGATTTTTAGCCTACATGTCTACTCTTCCTACACATCCCTTTTTCTAGGCCTTGTTCTGGGACTAGGTGAGCTTTCTACAAAGATATTCTAAAAATCGCAATTTTATTCAACTTGTCGGAGTTGCAGAAGAAACAAAAAGCCAGGATGGGGACATAAAAGAAAAGAACAACCTTCAGATTTATTTTTTTTTTCCCCAGAAATTCTGAATAATAATATCACACCATCAATGGGAATAGAATGAGTGTGTGAGGATGTCAGCTTTGTGTCATTTTTTTGGGGAAAAACACTGTGTGACAGGGAAGAAAGACTTAATAAAAGGGGTGGAGGGGGAAAGGGAAGACTGAATAGCACGTACCAAGGGAATTGTCCTTTTGTCTCCTCTCTCTTGCCAATATGCCTTAGACAGGAGGATCACTTGTCGTCAAGACATCCCTCCTTCTTGATATTCTTCCTATACTGTGTCTAGCACACGGCACCAATCCCAACAGGTTTCTTTATGAATGACTGTAATAAACTTATAAAGCCGCGTTATCCTCTACTTCCTCACGTGGATACCAACTTTTTTTTTTTTTTTTTTTTTAACCTCTGTATAAATAACAATGTTTTTCTCCAAATATTTTACCGAAGTGGCTTCAATCTATCACATCTCAGGCTTCAGCTGTTCACCCATTACCTTTAACTGAGAATAAGTGATAATATTTGTAGGTAGGTATATTACCTATACAGTTGACTTCTCTTTTTAGTTTTCCTCTCACATCTCTCATCCTCTCTTCCTAAATCTTTCCTTACAGCTCTGACAGAGAAACACTACAGCCTTTCCCTTACTTCAACAGAGAACATTAAGTAATCTTACTAAACTGCATTTTCCTCTGCAGTATCAGAGGTTTCTATCTACCTTGCAGAAAGCAAAGAAAATTTGGTTTGCAATTCAAAACATAGCCTACAGAAAGCTCTGAATCTTTTCCCCATTTTGCTATCAGCCACAAAATTACCCCATTAAAATCAGCTTCCAGGCAAACCGATGCTTTCTCAACATATGTTCCTCAAAGCTCTGCCAACTGTAGTGTTCTCTACAGCCAATCGCTGTGTTAATTGAGGTGAGCAGTGAAAACAACCACCCAACGTACAGCGGCTTCTAAGACATTTAAAGCTGCCTTGGATAAGCCGTGTTAAACTGCGGAAACTGCGTCCCCTGTCCTTTTATATTTAAAGTAATGAAAGTGTTACTGGTGGTTTTGTTTGCTTGTCACAGCTTATGGCTCGTAGGAACAACAGAGACACCAAACCCAGCTTTGGTTTCTGTTCCTAATCTCAGAATGCCCTTAGCAGTGTTTACTACGAGACCCAACTTGATATATGAAGTATTTGAATGTTTATCAGCACCTTTGAATGTTTATCAGTCCAAGCTGGGTTTGCCATTAGTTATTTTAAGTTAAATAGGCGTTAATAAAAATACTGCAATCTTTACCAGCATTAAGAAACCCAGCAGGCTTCATAAGGACCATTTTCTTCTCCAGAATTCAATTTTATTTATAGGATTTAACGTGCTGATGGAAGATATTCCAGGCTTGTCTCATAATTCCATCTATCGGATTGGGTACTGACCAAATTGTAGGCGTCTGGGCCTGACGGTGGAAAAAATACTATTAAAAAAAAAAATAAAAATCTCTAGGTTCCTGTGTCATGCGTCTTAGAAGAGTTAAAAACCTGGAGGAGAGCTACCTAATTCTGCCGAGAGTGACAAAAAGATTTGTCTACTAGACTACCTTGAAATGCATAAAGCTAAGCAGCACAGCTCCAACAAGTGAGGACTTTGACCAGCGAAGGGGTCGAGAAACACCATGATCATAATTTTGAGGGTTTGTCAGCACAGAAAACCCATGAACAGATGTAGAACAAGTAACAGACTGATTTCCCCCGGAGAGCCCTGTACCACTATTTTAGCTTCTAGAGAGATGCTGATCTCGTAGGCGAGGGGACCAAAGAAGATGGAAGAAAATGAAACCGCTCAGTCCTGCCAGGAGATAGATATATATAGATATATATATACACACACACATGCAGCCAGGGTTTTAGAGGCAGTTTTAAGGTAAAAGCTTCGATTCTGCTTAAACCCTCCTCTTTTGCTGGTGAAGAACTGACCCTCGGGTGCGTTAGCAGGGTGGACAGTTATATAAACTGGAGGTTTTGCCCTCTGATTTTTTTGTGTCAGCATTTCACTCTACCACCAGTTCCTCGATGACTAAGCCCAAAAGCAGCCCGTATTGCTGCATCAAGCAGAAGTTGATTAAAAGACGATCACTTCGTGATCATTTTGTACCTGCAAAATAGTTTTATTGAAAAAACGCAAACCCCCCTCTTTGGTTTTTTTTTGGTTTTTTTTTTTTTTCACATTATTTTTAATTAAGGGCATCGCCCATGCCTGTTCAATAAGGCAGAAAAGCCCTACAAATCCAAAGAACTTTTCAATGATTGCACTGCAAGAAGCAGCACGATCTCATAAGTCATTTAAATCCTTATTAACTATGATCTCCGAGATGCTACATCATTTTGAGCTACAAGGATGAGTTATTAACTTCATAAGAGATGCAAATGGACACAGAATACTTTCTCCTAGGCTGTTTTTTATTGGGTTTTGGTTTGGTTGGTTTTTAATTTTAGTTTTTAATTTTTTTTTAATTTTTAAATATTTTATTTTTTTTACATCCTCCACAATTCCTAAAGGATTTAAATTTATTTTTAATTTTTTAATTTTTAAAATACTTTTTAATTTTTATTTTTTTTTTTACATCCTCCACAATTCCTAAAGGATTTAAATTAAGGTCTCTGACAGCAAAACCAGAGCACATTTTATAACTCCCAGAGCTACAAGAAACAGCTGTACGTAAGCATAAACCCAGACACTTTCTGTCTTAACGTCCTCCAGGACACCGTTGGCCCAGTTCTCAGTTGTATTACAGCCCCCGTTGTGCCATTTCTCTTGTGCAAAGAGGCTGTAAAGCCATCTTCTGCAGAGATCCCTTCAGCACCGGGTCAAACGCTGCACAGCGCAAAGCCAACACTGCTGTTCATCACCCTGTCTGCGGTGGTCCAGGGCCTTGGGAAAGGCTCGGCTCTGCTGTAACATCTCTGCTCTCCCCGGAATCATTCATCTGCATGCCAAGAAAACTGGTTACAGCAGTCTTCAAGGTATTCTAACTTTTATGAGGAGAAAAGACCTAGTCTAGGAGATACATTTTTTTTAAAAAAAGAACTTCATATTGTCTTCTTTCAGGGAACTGTCCCTGTGCCAGAAACTCTCCTGGCACAAAATGTTGGCTCAGTGGTGTTTTCCCTAGGCAACTGTAGTCATTTGTTGCTAATTACAAGATAAAGGTGGGGTTTCTTCTTCCCTCTCCCCTCGTGGATTACATATTCCGCAATCATATGTTCAACCTAAATTAAAAAACGAATGCAGATATATAACCTAACGGGCACATTATTTCTCCCACACTGCGCAGAAGTAACTTCATGAATATTCACCGTCATTTCATGGATTACATGGGGCAGGAAATGAGTTTGAGCCATTCTTGCTTTGGACGAACGCTGTCACTGAAGTAATTGTGGCAACTTTTCTGGGAGCTTATGGGTGATTGCTGGAATGGTAGGGCCTTAACACCAGAGCTAACTGAAGAAGAGGAATTTTTAGCAAACAATGTTGACAAGCTTTTATAATCTTTTCCATAAATTTTCCAAGAAGGGTGCCTGAAAACTGAAATATTTTATCTGAAAAATTAATTATGTCAGATTTTTTTTTTTTTCATTTTTAATTAATAGAAAAAAAAAATTACAGAAAGGAGATGCAACTTAGCTGAAGAGGTAAGTCCTTCCTCGGATTTTCGGAATGTCTCTGGACGAGTCAATTTCTCTGTCTTGGCAGCATATTTGAAAGTGGGTAAGAGAACATTTTTTCATCTATCTTTCTCTGAGTCTTGGCTATGCAGACAAGAAGATATTTTGGATGGGCGTTCTTTAGCTGTTTTCTGTAGGACATTGCACTGCACGGTAAGTTATCACCCATCAGTCGGAATTTCTAGGGACTGTCCTAATACCAATGATAAATGAGAGTGGTACACATTAACTGAACATTTTCCCCCAGATTTATTTGTGATTTTCCAAAACTGTAAGTACATGAGGATTAGTTGCTTGCTCTTTAAATTGAATCAGTCTGTTTCCATAGTATCCCTGAACGCGTTCTCGTACTTGTATTTGAAAACTCATAAAATTAATAAGTAAATAAACTGTACTGAGAAGTGTATAAAACTCAATAACCTGATATTTTAAATAACAGTCAACCTTCAGGGATAAAAGTAATAATTCAGTTTTTTAGTTACAACACCGATTTTTTGTGTGTTTTATGTAAAAACATCCTTCAGCTTGGTGCTGCCAGATGAACACCACGATGACAGTTTATGATGGTTGACTGAACATAGGGTACCTGAGCATAGGATTAAAAGCTAACCCTCCCGATGGCATCTTTCCTTCTTACACAGGCTAATCGTATCTTAATGTAAATTGTCAATATGAAATAAGACACAGTATATGTTCATCTGTGCAATCAGCATGGTTACCAAAGTAGCCCATGAAATAAGCTTCTCCTGTGAGTGTCGGATCTCTGGCAAAGGTATTGGCCTTTTTTTTTTTTTTTTTTTTTTTTTTTTGCTTCTCTGGGTGAAAAGGAAAGGATTGCTATTGCAATGGCACAGCAGTTCTGTGCTCTGCATACCTTGTACACGCCCTAAAGCAATCTAGGATTGCTGAAAGGGACTTTTAGTGCCAGGCTGGACTTAAAGCAAAGTCAATAATTACACAAACCGGAATATTTTCTCTTTAAGTATCATATCAACAGAATGATGCAAAAATCCTTTCTTTCTCACAAGCACATTCTAGGTGAGCCTCGGTAAACTGAGGTTTGGCATGGGGAGCTCCTTGTTAACGTGATGGGTGGCTCGTGGAGTTGAAGCTCTTCACTCTCATCTGGAGCAGGCACATGCCTGCACATCCAGCTGCAGTGCTGACGGGGGCTGCAGGAAAGACATTTGACTTTCCTGTCAGATACCCACAGAATAGAGAACAAAGAAATAATCTCACTCAGGCATTATCAATTCTCACTGAAGAAGGGGCTGCCAGACCTCTGGCTCTTTCATCCCATCGGCAGTATCCGGAGTGGGAGAAATAAAGAAGATTCCTTTGAATCTGGCATGTCTGGAGCTGCACATCGACTGCTCGTGTAGGAAATGGGGAACAGAGTGTAACAGATGCTTGATTCAGTTTACAAGTATTTCTCAAGCCTAAGAGTACGCTTTACTTCTCTGCGAACTGGGCATTGCAGGATATAAACGCAGAGAAATCTGGGTCCAGGGGACCTCAGTGGAGGGGTAATGTAATGCATACGACTGTACACTGGCAGAATCGGCAGCAGAACCCGTGGGCTCATGTTCCAGAAACACGGACAGCTGATAACGTGGTGACACCAGCTCATGGGGCGGAGGGAACCGGCACAAGCAAGTGGCTTTGTGCACTTTGTCCTCTAGAGAACGGTGTATCGGGAGCCAGTAGAAGAGAAGCTCACCTCCCAGACTCGCTGTCTTCACTTCTGGAGGTTACTGTCGGTTCAGAGCAGCAAGTGGGACAGGATCACTCTGTGGAGTGCCTGGAAGGCTCAGAATAAATGCAGGCGCAGGGATGTTTCGGTGCCTGCTTTTTAAAACCTCCTGGTCTAGACTGCCAGCAGCATAAGCAACTAACTGCTGGCACAAAGCACTGCAAAGAGTAATATAGCGGCGATAGTCCTGATAGCCTAAGAACATTAGTGGTGGAAGGTTTGCACGTAGAGGCAACGTCGAGCATTCTAGAGATTTAGAAATTGTAGTGGCAACAAACTGAAGCTAACCAGCAACGGGACAGGTCTACAGAGCATCCAGAAAGCTTCTCCTCACCCTCCTCTGGGGCGTGAGCCCACCACATGCTGCAGTAGGGAAGCGGCAGACATTGCAGACCGGATGGTTTAGTCGCTAATAGATGCTGAGCAGGCTGGGCTGGTGATGCTCTGCTCCCCTCTCTCCTCCTGCCTCAGTAGCTGCAGCCATGGTACCTACACCCCTCAACTTTCCCCGCATACAACCCGAGCATGTTTGTCAAACGACACCTTCTCCGTGTCGTCCTTGTGATTTCTTTCAGCCTAGTTTCAAACATAAGTTTCTGAGCAATTATGTGTCACATAAGAATAAACCTGCATGCTGGTGCATCCTTCTTGTCACAACAAAATAACACCACTACAGTGTCTACACTTCAGCACTCCAGTCTTTTTTTTTTTTTTTTTTTTTTTTTTTTTTTTTTTTTTTTTTTTTTTTTTTTTTTTTCTGCAAAGATCAACAACTTCTGCAGCAAAAGGACACAATATAATCAGATCATCAGTCTGAAATAAGTATAAAACTTGCCGGTTATTATACACTCTGTGGAGAAACCTTATGGGGTTTTTTTTAACATCCAAACACGCATACTGCAAGGCCAAACCCATTTATAAAATAAGTCAACGCAAGCCTCTTCGTATCACTGGGCTGCACTTACTAGTGAGGACAACATATATATTATTTTCCCCTGAAACCACGTGTTTTGCATGTTTCTGATGATCTGACAGAGATGGGGCTGCTTTTGTAGCTGCTTTGTTTCACGGTGTTCACACAAGATTTGCTAAGCCTGGTTCCAGGCATTTGCACCAGTGAGGTGAGCCCCTGCGATGTTCTGCCTTTGTGTTTTGGCCAACTACTCGATACTTCAAAGGTGAGGAATTACCATTTGTGTAGAAGTGAGCATCTCATACACTCTGCGCGGTCACACTGCGTAAGGATAGAGAAAAGCTCAGTCAGGTTCTTCACCATCCATTGAAATACTAAGAACAAAGCGATTGGTTTTCCCGTTCATGTCTGGAGGGAATTGTTTTCCAAACCAGGAGCCATCATGCCTGTTCCTTATGCCTTGAAATAATATTGTGCTTTTCCTCTCCCAGAAAAGTGTTTTGCCATTGTCTGCAGCTACCTTGGACTGTTCCAGAGCTTGCTTAAGACATTTTTTTTTTTTTCTTTTGAAACCGGAATGCCTCCATTTGCATTTAGTTTTGATATCCCAGCTTCATGGTTCAAAAAATATTTAAGGTGTCTGATGATTGAACTTCATGATCACCCAAGGAACTGTAGCATCAGACGGTGGGGACCAAAGGGTTTGTTCCAATAAAGGAAAACTTGGGTAAAGCAAGCTGCCAAGGGACCCCAACCCTAGACCTCAACAGCTTTACTATGGTAGCAAGTAAATTCCCAGAGTATTTCACAGCGTCTCATAAAGCCACGTTTAAATTGATGA
The DNA here is from genome assembly GCF_003259725.1 of Athene cunicularia. NCBI lineage: Eukaryota > Metazoa > Chordata > Aves > Strigiformes > Strigidae > Athene > Athene cunicularia. The sequence goes on from NW_020799106.1 coordinate 2,560,109, forward strand.
GATGTTACTGATACATCTGCTTTCCTGGGCACTGAACGCGAACATAAACCGTTGTCTGGTCTACCCAGATGACTACAGATTTATCTGAGAAGAAGGTTGACAGAATTTCTGGCAGATACTTCAGTATGTATCACCATGCATGGTGAAAAGCTCAGCTGAGCTCTGGGTGAAGAAGTCAAAGAGAAGCGACTTGAAACGACCCCTGAATGACAGAGGGGCAGCAGCTAAGAAAGGGAAGCGAAACAAAACTTCAGCGGCAGTGAAACGGGTATCATTAGTATGAAGGAGATTTGACAGGAGCTATGGCATGCTGATTCAACATTAGAACAATTTTTTTTCCTGGCTTCCTTTAGAGCGATAACTCCAATAACATTGCAGGATGAACAGGGATAATAAAGAAAAACAACACCAAAGAAAATCTCTTCTGGGGTTTAAGCTCAACAGCTTTTTTTTTTTTTTTCTTTTTGTAACTCAATTCTTAAACGTCTAGTTTTTCAAAGCCTTGGAACACTAAAAAATGATAAAAATCTCTTTCATTTATAAATTAAATAGACAAAGTTACTGCAGCCCGTGTGATCCAAGCCTGTGAGCTTACCATTGCTGGGTGTCTGTTGCTTCAGCAGAGTGGGCGGTGATGTTTTTAAAGGCAACAAGACCAATAGTATATGCAGAGTGTTTCCAGACGACATGCAGTTATAAACATTTCCTGCAGAGCACATTAGGTCTGCATGTTCATAAGCGCCTTTTAGATCCCATATTTTAATCACTGGTCTTGAAACAGCATGAAGAAAAGCCCCACATGTCCAAGGTCAAGAGTAGAATTATTTTTTTTCTTGAACAGAGGGCAGGTTTTTTTTTGACCTTGCCCTTCTCAAAGACAAAACTATAGTCTTTACTTGTGCGTTGATGTTGGTCATAGGCCTGACACCAGAAGACAGATCCCAGGTAGGCAGATGGACCAGTAGATTTATAAGGCTGGTATATTTATACTCAGATTTAGATTTATACTCAGCTGGTATAGATCAGTGACCTTACACTGACTTCATGTGTCACCGTGTGGCATGAGAAGAGCTGCTCTCACCAGTTGGCTGGCCCCAAGCTACTATTTTGTAAACTTAAGCTGCTACCAAGGAATCGATTAAAGAACAACAGGGAATCGCTCACTGATTTCTCAAGCACCCACAAAGCAAAAGAAAAAGGGAAGAAAACAAAATTTGAACTGTCCTAAACAGTCAGAACAGAAACAATCCTCTCTGCAACACCTGGAAGAGCTGATTGTAGCTGTAGATATCAATTACAGGGACAGGAACAAAACAGCGTGGATAGTTCTTTTAAAATAAGCAGAGGTAAAGTAGTGCTATTGATCACTATTATTAGCATAGTGGGTCAGCGTAATTTAAACCTTTCCATTAAGGCACAAAGATGTGTTTTCAAGATAGGGCATCCATGCAATTATTGAGCTGAGTAGGAGGTAGAAATGTAATTATGTAAACTAACTAAATTAAGAGGATTGCACAGTTCATTAGAGTCCGGGTTTTTTGGTCAGCATTTTGGATCACCAGCTGCTATAGAATTTCATTTTCATTAAAAAGCATTAATTGCATCTCTTCTGTGAAAGCAGAGCAGTTGTGTTAAGTGTGAGCAGCTCCATCCTTGCTATTCTACTCGCAAGTGTGGAAAAAAGGCTTCTGCTCCCTGTCAGGGCTCTGGACCACCAGCCCCTACTCCCTCACCGAGCCTTCGAGGGGACACGGTACACCTGCCAGTTATGCCTGCGATCACACTGGCTGCTAGGAACATGTGTAGTTGATATTACGAAGGATTTAAGGCCATTTATTTAGATGTGAGTGAAGAAAGCATTCCACTTTGCTAAGTAATTTCTAAGCACAGAACTAGGCCCTTCCCAAAGGAGCATCTCTGCGGCCAGAAAGAAGAGAGCGGGGAGGATTAGTCACCGTATGTTACACATCCTGAGCTGAGACAGAGAGCTCATTTCAGGCCGGGACATTCTAGTGAACCCGAGAGAGCTGGGCATGCTATTCCAAGGTAACTGCAGTCAGACCTCCGTTACCTGTTCTCCAGAGAGTGGAAATCCCAGCCAAAACCACTTCCCTGGAGTCAAGCTGAGAAACGTGGATTTTGTCACATATCCAACGCACTGCCACTGTCTCTTGGTCCACTTGCCCACGCCCTCCCGTTTGAAGGAATAAACAAGTCCCTGCTGCCAGATAAAGATTCCAGGAGGGACTTGGAACTCTCTGGGCCAACCTACGTACAGCCCAAGACTTCATTTCACACATTGCTTGTCTCTGGCTTTATTATCCTTCGTGTTACCCTGGGGTAATATCGAGGTAAATATTGCTCTTACGTCCTGTCACATTAAAGTGAACCACACCTTTGGTGCTCGGCAACAGGAAAATTTCCCCATCTCTGAGAGGTCAATCAGAGGAGAAAATAATCTCCATTCAAAACTGCATACGTTGTTACTTATTAGTTATATGTGACTTTCCCTTTCTCTCGGGGAGATCTCTTCATCATCAACCATTTTTCCACAGACACTTCTGGCTGGCTGGAGCCCATGTCAGTCGGTCACCAGCTGCGTCTGCAGCAGGCAAATCCCGTCCTGCCTCATCCCTGCCACGCTGTTTTCTTGGGGTTTCATTGCACTCAGGTTTGTTTTTTTTTATTGTTTGGAGGTTTTCCCTAAAGACAGGGCATGCTGTTATTACAATGCTTTTAGTTTTGCCTCACAGACAGGTCACTCAAGCTCTTTAAACAGGAGGGTTAATTCTGAAGAACTTCATAAAGACAAATCCCTTGTAAACAGGAAGAGTGCAAATGGATATAGTACAGGCAAGAGGGTGATCATACTGTCTTTATTTGCTGAAAAGTAAGCAAAAAAAAAAAAAAAATCCCCTAGTTTTCCCCTCCTCCAGGGAAACCACAATATACAGGCATAGATGTTTGCAGGGAGAGAAATGTTTCCTGGCTCAGGAGCTTGTTTACATAATATTTTTCTATATGCAGGGGAAAAAATTAAAAAAAAAAAAAAGAGGATTTGGTTATGCACGTAAAAAGATGGATGCTTGTGCTGCGTGAGGCTGCTACGGAAGGCTGTTTGATTTTTGTAACTAATAGCTTCTGAACAGGCTTTACCTGCATTAAGCATCAGACTCCACGCTTGTTCTTTATAAATGAGCATCCTGCGGGTGACTAAGCAAAAAGAACCTGTGGAAACCTCCTCTCACAGCGTGTAAATCACTAATGCTGCAACTTTGGGGTTTTTCCCCTGCAGACCGCATTACTGCGTTGCCTGCACAGATAAATGAGGGACCCGAGAGCAGCACGCCCGGCAGCCCCCAGTGCCCCCACCCGCGCAGGCCTGGCTTTGGCACAGGAAGGGCTTTGCGCACAGCGGAGTTCACTGCGATCGTCAGTCGTGATATACGGAGGCGGTCGCACAGAAACCATCGTGGGGGAGCCCACAGGGTCAATGCTGTACCTACGGGATGCACTTTGGTACAGCAAGAAGATTTATAAGTTCCGATAGACAGAGCACTGGTGTCCCAGACCTGGCAGGTAGCACAGGGGGGGCCACTGTTACTCAGACCGAATATCTCAGCTCTGTAACCCCAGCTATTTATTTTCACAGGCTGACTTCAGCTTTCACCAGAAGTGAGCCGGCCTGCGTTTTTCTTTTCCAAAGCAGGAGCTAAGTGTGGCTGGAGAATGGCAGCAGGAGGGGCGAGCTGCCGTCTCTCAAAAAGACGACAACCTGCCACCCAGCCTTTGTGCCAGAGCGGCAGAAGAGGAGCATGCATCATGCCGCTGCTCAAAGGTGCACAGCACCACGGAGCAGCAAAACCTGATCAAAGAGCCAGAAGCCACGAGCCGCCTTCTGCGGATGAAGCGCGAGGTACCTCATCCCGGAGCAGCAACAGTGTGACTTAATCTGGCTGTAGCTCCATCAACGTCTGCTACACAGAAAGGACCAGATTAAGAGAGACGCTGTGAGAGAGATTGAAGGAGCTCTTTTTAAAAGCTTAATCTGCCTCTAAGTGAGAGCCTCATATTAGTTATCGGGATAGCTCGTTAACCACGGACTAAATTGATATCAAGATGCATCAATGAGAATCACTACGAGATTCCCAGATTTAAAATATATATATATACAGGGAGAAGAGACACAGAAAAAAATCCATGTTGTAAACAAGAGAAAATAATAAAATAGTAAGTTAAAACTAAAGAAACAAATACGTTTTCAATACAAACCAGAGAATTCAAATAAGTGCTACCACCCCAGATTTTCCAGATTTACAAATATATTTAACATGTCAATGGAAATAGGGTCAAGCTTTTTTTTTTTTTTTTTTTTTTTTTTTTTCTTGTTCCATTTATGTCACATATATCCAAGTCTACTGGGAAAGCCAAGCGGAGTAACACGGGATTTTGGTGTCAATGCCATATCTCGTGTAGAGCCACACAGCATTTTGGCACTTTCTCCAGGACTGTGTTTGAGAAAGTACATTAATTTTTTTTTTTTTTTTTTTTCACTGAGTTTCACAAAAAATGCCAGGCCCCCTTTAACAAAAGTCAAACCTGGCCTGTCATAATTATTATTAACATCTACAATATGATGCTCATAATAGACTATTTGTTATCTTCTTTCAGACTCTTCTAAGAAAAAAGAACGCAAGCTACCGTGCCTCTTAATTCTGGCCTCAGACTAACATGAGAGCCCCTTGCCTATAAACAACAACTTCACTTCTGCCATAGGAAGTCTACAGCCTCTGTTCCTGTTTTTCTGGCCCCATCATAAAAATCCCCTGGAAAATTTTAGAGGAACATTTTAAAAAATAGTCCTGTAATTACTTATCCCTTTATTACTAATACAATCATTAAAAAAAGTCTTCAATACTTCTGCTTTTTCTATACACGTAATTATTTCTCCAGTTTGTCTGACTGGAATTTATTATTTTTCAGTGGTATCGTTCATTTAGCTCTTCATGTAAAGCTTCCCAAATGACGGATGCTAATGCAGCTGTCAAAAGGTTTGAAAATATTTGACTTTCCTTTTCCTTTTCACTAGCCCCCATCCATAGATTTACACATTCTGGATCTATATCTTCATCTCAAATGGTACAATGAATAACATTTTACTAGGTTAATCGATACACACTTCACCTCTAGCAGTAGAAATTTGCAGTACAGTTAATTAATCCATTTCTAGTACTAGAATTAAACAAATTATGCAGATTGTGGCCATTTCTTGACAGCTTTCCCTGGTTTAGAATCAAGAAAAGAAATTAGGCTGGCCTAGAGTATTATTGATATTTTACTTCTTATATTTTCTTATATTTTGGCCGGTAAAAATGTATTTCTTATATTTCTGTTGGTAAAATTAATCATTTGGAATTACCTCAACATCAACCAAGTTCTATCTTTCCTCTTTTTGTGTTCCTAACTGCAATTTTTTGATCAGGTCTCTGTTAACAGGGTCCCTAAAAACCATAAAGATATCAATGGACCAAGAGGCAATCCCTGCTCAGATATTCACACGCATCATGTACGCATTTTGATGTTCTTCATTTGTTGTTGTCCAAGCATCTCTATGTTAATACTTTTTGCTCCAAACACCTCCTCAGGGCTCAATCTACTAAATCTCCCAATTCATCGCTTCTGTGCAGAAGATCACTTTGGATGTCACTTCGAACATTTGCTTTGAATAGCTTTATTTGTTGTCCTTCCTCACCGACTTGTTTGGTGATCACATGTAAAAGTTAAGAATTGAGATCAAGTTAAGAACTGAGATGGAGTTGTTAATATTTCTTTGGTCATGATATTCCCTAGCAGAGCAGGGCTTCTAACTCTGATGACCAGTAACTAATATGTGTTCCTCTGTCTGAATTCACCATGCCCAGCAAACTCAGACACTTTCAGTTTTTATGGACCACCTCTCTGCTGCACAAATTTAATTTCGTATTCAAGACAGCCTCATATATTTTCCATATTCATTCATTCTTGTTATCATTGCATTCTAGGAAATAAAAATGCAGTTCTATGTCTACTTTTATTGGCTGACCGCACACAAAGAGCATCAAAGAAAACATTTTTTTTTTTGTATAAAATGTAATCACAATCTACCTAGAGACCAGAGCTGTTTGCTGTGTTGAGCCTGCTGGACAGGATGCATTTGCATCTGGAAGCATCATCATAGAGAAGGCAAGATTGGGCAGGTATTATTCATTATTAATCTACGGTTACTTTCAAATCCTTTTCAACATCATTGAGCCAAAGGAAGGTATCGCCAAACTCTGGCGTCGCTTTGGAAAACATCTCTTCTCTGTTCTGTTATACTGTACCATCAGGACTTGATTGGAAATGTCAAATCATAGAGTTCTGCAGGAGCTGTATAAAAAGACAACAGCACAATCCACAGTTCTATCACATTTATATTGGAGGGGTGCCCACCAGCCTTAGCACTGGGCAATAAATTAATGATACGTTCCATTGAGAGGTTTCACTTTGAAGCATCGCCGAGTGGCTAGCAGCACTTGCGTGGGAAGTAAACATATCAGAGGGTACGTAAAATTATCTGCCAGAACTGGATCCACCAGCATTTCCAGGCAGAACCACAAGACAGAGTATGTGTGTGGGGCAGGTTCTTTGGCATTATGACTACTAGGGCAAGTCTCACACCTTTATCTCCCCAAGTTTCATCTACAGGGATGGAGAGGAAAGAGTTCTGGATGAGGAACCCACTAGAAGTGTGTTGGACCAGTCCTTGGCCCTCACTGGTAGAGATGTCTGTAGCAGCTGGGTTACTTCAAAGCAACGTAGATGACTTGTAGCACATGGAAGCTACGTGGTGAACATACTTGCTGCACTTTTTATACCACGAGTTCATATCAAGCGGAACGGAAATGGTCCATCGGACCCACCACAGGCTGACGTAAAACTCTCCCAGTATTCTTCACGTAGTTTCTTGTTCTGAATCTCTGACGGCATCAGCAAGCTGCAACTCCTCTTCTCAGCTCCCCGCTGTACACATACTAAAATAAAACTTGTGATTTGATTCCAGATAAATGCCTCTTTTTGACTGTTACATAAAAAGGTCATGTTTGAAGCGCAAGTTGCAGACTCACATAGTCAAGGCTGGTGCTCTCAGAAAAAAATCAGGATGAGCCAGTCTTTGTATGTTTGACTGACAGATGCTCTCAGCCCTCAAAACTGCTTTTGAAAGTCAAGGCCCTAGCACGCACAGCACATAAACAAACAAGTATTAGACCTTGCATTAAGTGAAATTCCCAGGGAAAATTAAACTATGAAATGTAACGTACACTGGTATTGTTCCTTGTCTGTACTATGCTCTACTTACTAAAAACCTCTGAATACCTTTACAATGTTTTAAAAGGTAAAATGACGTCGTGATGCATGCGAGAATGTGACAAAATATCAACTCCAATAATGCAAAACAAAGCCAAAGCCTTCAACTAGAATCTTGAACTAAATTTAACTGGATTTGAAGTTCAAAATCCAGCTACTGACCCTTTTCTACTTTCTTTTTTTTTCTCCAACTTTTACTGTGTATATTTTGAAGGTGCTATCCACCACAAACTCCACAGTAAAAAGACTTATTGTCCTGTTATTTAAACCGTTTAAGATGAGGAAGTCAGTCATACAGTATAAAAACAAGTGGCTGCAGAAGGGCAGAGAAAAGATCCCTCATATCTGTTGTCCTGCCTTCAGTAGCGGATTACAAGAGGTATGCAGGGAAGAAGCTAAGAAACTAAGATTCATAATGAGTTACACACATCCAAAGGAAAAATAACCAAACTGTAGAATATTTTGGCCAAAAGTGTCAGTTATGTTTTAGAACCGATCGTGTGTACATCAGAGAAAAGCCCCCAAGAAGCGTTTAGCTCACACCAGTGGTATGTGGTGTCCATCCACATCAGGGACTCTGCAAGACTCCGCTGCTAATTTTGTGGAAAGTCATCTGTGGCACATTCACAGTGTGAGGTTCTCAAACACTAACTTTGCAAACATCTGAGGCAATTTTTTTTTTTTTATTGAGTGAGTCAAAGCCACTTCTCCTCTACTGAGGAGCAAGCTCATGGCAAGTCAGACGTTCTAAGAGAATCTATTTCTGAGTTAGCTGAGTGCGTACATAGCCCCTGAAGATTTTTTAAAAGAATGGAAAAAACTTCTTAAAAGAAATAAAAAAGAGGAATTTTATACTTTGGATCAATGAGAACTGGACAAACAGTATTTGACAAAATGTAGCAAAAAGGGGAAAACTAAACCAAGTCCTTTTGTTTGAAGAAAAAGTAGCAGATTTCAGATGAAGTACTTTAAAAACTGTTAGCGGGCTACTAAACTAATGCATTTGAAATTAAGGTTCTTACTCAAACTCCAGTGGTAGAAATTACTGTAGGACTTCCACTTTTTACCAAAAAGGCTGTGTTTTGGCATAAGAAGTTTAGCCTGTACTTTCGTTAAACTTCTCAGCAATGAAAAACCTCGACTGGTCAAGACTCTGGACTTGCTTAAGGTGTAAAGGAGCTCAGACCCAAGGGCCACCTTTATATCACAACACCTTCTGTGTGTTTTTTCTCAACCCGGTAACCGAAGCTGCACCATAAAAGAGCAATAAATACCCAGTCACTTGCTCTCCATGCTTAGACACAGCGTGTTTTTAGTGATAAAGCTAGCAGAAGCAGTACGCTGGTTAAGAAAACATTATACAGTTGCACTGTGTCACCAAAAGCTTTAATTTCTTTTTCATTTAATACTCAGAGTACCTTGAAAGTAAAACAAAATTATAGAAAGGAATCCTTATTCTATATATGCAACAAAACTCTCAGCGAGAATCCCTCTAACTCCCTCTCTGGTGCACGTTTTCCCCAGTCGCTTTTGTCAAGACACATCCTCAAAAGTTACTTGGAATTATTTTGAAGGGGGCATAACGGCAGCAAGTTGAGCATAACAAGGGCAACGCCTGCGCTTCCCCAACTATCTGGAATCCCAAACCCAATGTGTATCTTTTTCCGGTTTAGGCGTGAGGACCGTGGATTTTAGTTGTCTTGACAATGAAACACGACAGGATATGATTATCTGACTATTGAATCACATTTCTGGGGAAGCTGCCTGCCTGAAATCGTTGCATTTCTATTAAATTTGACACTACATGTAGAGATAAAAATAGTCAGTGACTACATTGCATTATTATGGTCAAAAAAAAAAAAAAAAAAAAAGACTGCTTTAATATGAAGCTTCCAGACTGTGTAAAGGTCCAGATTGTGTTTAACAGAATATATGATCTATAGTGCTTTGCTCCTCAGGTAAGCTTGCTGGAATGAATACATGTGGGCAAAGAGAAACCACCCAGCACAGGTTGCAGTACCACAGTCTGTCACAAAACTCTTCAGCGAGGTGTTCTGTGGAGTGAGCAGAAGCAGCAGGGTTTAGTCTTACGAGTAGGATGGAAATGGTACAGCCACCCGGCCCACGAGCCAGGCTATGGATGAGGCACGTTGGCAGTGTTCGTGTCACACATTCTACGGCGCTCATTTCTGAAAGCAGATAATCACACACCGATTCTCAGGATGAGATTCGCTGAAGGAATTCTAGCTCGTTGCCGTTCCCAGATATAAGACACACGGGCAGCTTATAGCACAAAATGCAAGATGCTTCACTTTCTATAGCCTCAATAACAAAGCGCCAGCAATCCGTGCCAGACAGCTCTTGGCTGGAGAGGCAGTTCAGGTGGTTGTTTATTTCCAGCATTATTGCTAGCAGATAGTTTCCAGGCATTATTAAATTCCTACTCCCTAACAACCAATTCCCTATTATTAACATGCACTGACAGCCCACTCACTACCTGTAAACATACAAAGTGTTTTGCACCAATCAAGCTTCATTTGCTGCCTGAGAGTATGGATTTAGTTTGATGGACACTATCAAAAAAAAAAAAAAAAACCCACCAAAAAAAACAAAACTGCAGAACTGCTTGGGGCCAAATAATGCAGACAAACCAGTGCAAAGGGAAATTTCATCTAAAAGCTGAAAAAGTCAGCTGGACATCACCACTCGGAGCTGCTCAGTAGGGAAGGAGAGAAGCAACTGGCTGCATTTCTAGCAAATTACAGTGTCTTTTCCAGGCTCACAAAGATTTTCCGCTCCATTATGAAACAAACAAAACCCCATGGTTGTAAAAATTGAGGAACGTGTCTGGATTGTTTGTGAGACATTAGAAATACATTTGTTAGGTTGCTCATTGATGCATGGATAGTTAACGTCACGGAGCATTTAACTGAGAGGTCTTTCCAGGCACCCTGGCATACGTACATCAGTTTGCTCATCTAACCACCAGATCTCAAAGCAGAGTCCTTTGACAGTCCCCTTCACACCCACTGGGACCATTCTGCTCCAGTGTGGGGCTGGGGAGAGCTGTCCTAGTTTGCAGTGTGAGGGACCTTCCTGTATCCCTCTGGGAACTGAGGTTTTGAGCACTTACAAGGTGTAGTCGTGAGAACTAGCGAAGCAGAAATCACGTTTGCAAAGAAGTTTACATTACGTTAGTCGACGAGGAGCTAGGTCTAATCCAGAGTTGAGTCGAGTCTATCTAAATTCTGAGGAAAACACAAAAATTATAAACTCTGTGTTGCATTAACCATTTTCCCGCTTCTTGCTGGAGTCTATAGAGCGCCCTGTTTCAGAGAATGGGCCCTCTCGTTCAGTTCCCATATTATTTGCCATCCATAAAGGGAGTCTATGAGGGAGCAAAACTGGCTAGTGATGGTGAGGTAGCAAAGCTAATTAACAGGAGATAGTCTGATCAGGTAGCATGATGTCAAACCTTGGGGAGCTGCCAAGTTCATTGGCCAAGACAAGGGCACTTAAAAAAAAAGTTGGGTTTGTGAGGGAGTTTGTTGGAAAGGAGGTACTGAGAGAGAAAATTTAACGTTGGTACTGTGATTGCTCTGATAATAATAAAGGGGGAGTTTGCAAATGGAACTCTTAAAGCTTCTTGAGAAAAATCCATCATTCTTTATTTTTAATTTTGGTTGTAGGATTCAGAGGAAAAAAAAAAAAAAAAGAAGTGTCCTAACTCTTCGGCCATGGAAAAAGCCCACAGCGTTTTACTCAGATTTCCAGTAATGTGACCGATCAGGAATCGACCGATTTTAATGAGACCTCCAAGAGTCATTAGAAAGCTAATAGTTTCTCAGATGATATCAGTTTGTCGGTTGATTACCTTGCTTCACGTTGGAAGCGCGTGTGATTACTGCCCTGCAGGGATCAGCAGCAGCGCCCCTCATATGAAAAATAACGACAAATGGTGAAAAACGGCCCTTCCTGTTTGCCCTGAGCTTTGCCCTCATCCCTCCCTGATGCTCACCTGGGTTCTGCAGCCTCCGTCTCAGGGCCAGCAGCAGCCAGCGAGCTCCTTCAAACTTGTCCTGACTTACTGCTTAACCAAAGTAGTGAGTGCCTTGGGTCGCGGCTGTGACTGCCTCACAGAAACCTCATTTCACAGAGCACTTCAGCCCCAAGAGGAGAATAAACACACTAAAGTTGAATTTATTTCTCCAGTAATATATTTCCATGTACTGATCACCATCTCCTGTGGCGTTTAACCCACACTGGTATGTACCCAGTAGGAGAATTAATTATTCAGAGTATGTACAACCAATTTTTCTCACTACTATTACAACCCTCAAAAATAATATAAAATAAAATAAAATAAAATAAAATAAAATAAAATAAAATAAAATAAAATAAAATAAAATAAAATAAAATAAAATAAAATAAAATAAAATAAAATAAAATAAAATAAAATAAAATAAAAGTTAGCAGTCACAATGATGCCATTTCCAAGGGAGGATCCCTGGACCTGTGCAGTCCTTAGGCAATAGCATCTGTGGTTCAAAAGGTGAAGATGGACCTTTGCCAAAGGTAAAACAAGATGGTTTTGAATGTGATTAGAGTCCAGTTACTGCTAATCCCTCTGGAAATACCTGCATTGTACTGAAGGCTTCCCAGGTTAAATGTTTTCCCATTTATCGTGGCAAAGGCAGAGTATCATCGAGATATCTCTTTGCAGATATTGGCTAATAGCTAAAGCCGGAATCAGCTCTATTATTGCCTTTATTGCTGACATCTGTTTCTCCCTAAAGATGTGTAAATAACTGTGGCCAACACAGCTGACAGAAGGGGGAGAGAGGAGAGATACAAACAAAAAATAAAAAATGCTTTTGGGATATTTTGAGGCCCACTGGTAATAAATTTGAAAGACCACTGCTTTCTTATGGCATGTACTTAGACCTTAGGCTAAGAATACAGTACTGTACTATAGATGCCTCTTTCTCTAAGATAAAACTTCCGTATTTATAGTACAATGGGGTTATATTGCTAGTGTTTCCCATACTAAGGAAGTGAAAAAATTACGTATTTACCCATAAAAGCCGTAATGATGTCATATGAAAGTTAATTTGAAGAAATCTAAAAACAAGAGACCTGGTGAACAGAATTATCCTTCCAACTGCTTGTGCCGAGAAGGTCAGGACAGCTGATTCACAGCCCGGAATTAATAAGGGCTGTACTACAACTGATTTGAAACGGTCTCGGTGAAGTCTCCTCTGAACACCATTTACTGTGTACATTTAGAATATCCCATCTGGCTTTTTTTTTACAGAGAAGAATTTAAGTGGAGTGAAAAAACCCGCATTCTTTGCTCAGACTTATATTTTCACACATTACAAGCGGAGAAGCGACGGTGAAAAGGAAAGCTCAGTCAAGCAGAAGAAAGTGGATAAGTTATTTTGTCTGTTATATTCATTACAGTCATGCCCAGGGACATGAAGAGTGTAGGGCCCTGTTATGCACAACTCACTGTGAAACAGAGAGTAAGAGCTGGTGTGAGTTGTGGAAAGCTTGCAGCCAGAGAGACAAGGCAAAATCCACCGCAGAAAGCCAGCGCATAAAAGGACTGAGAACACAACACTCCCGATAAACATTTTCCCAGTGTCATAGGAATAGTTTTATTATTTTTCTTAATTTCATGTTTGATTTGGGATGGGTGAAGGCACACGCTTCTGGTTGGAAAGGACGAGCAAAGTGGAAAGCCAAAGGGACAAGACGATAAGGAGAAGAGGTGGAAAAAGGCCGAAGGAGCAGAAGGAGCAGCAGAAGAGAAGACACTGAGCTGCACAGCATCCTGCAAGGTAGCACTTGACCTAAAAAAAAAAAAAAAAAAAAAAAAAAGCACGAAGACACTTGCCAAAATATTAACAAAAACTGTAGAAGAACAAATGTCATATTCAAGATATTGCTGTCTGTAACAACAAATACCAACTTAAACTAATTTTGATTAAAATAATGAACACTAGTTCTACACCAAAACTAGATATTGGCAAATCACATGGCTGAATTGCCCTTCCTTTTGCCATGTGTATGATTTCCCTGTTCACTAATACACCCCAAAAGTGTGAATTTTTAAAAAAAAAAAAAAAAAAAAAAGCGCTCTATTTTAGCAATTTAATTTCTATGCTGTGGTACAGGACACAGGTACTTCTTCCAAAAGGAAACCATCAGGGCTTACAGGTGAGCTCCAAAAATCACTCTTGCCAAACAAAACGCTTTCCAGAAGTCCGTTGTTATCATTGATCTAGACGCTTTGGAGAGAATGTTACCGAAAAGCCATTAGACAACATTAAAGATTCCTCATTAAACACTGACAAGCTGATATCATTAAGTCACAAAGATTGATCCAAGATGTTGGACAGAACTGCAGAAGCAGCAGAAGGCCTCTCAGTCACTGGGTCCTAAAGATGGATCTGCGACAGCGCCGTGATTTTCTCGGGCTCCAAACTGTAGTGGGGATATTGTAACTGTTTAAATGGCTTCAGCGGCATCTTTGGACTGCGCGTAGGAATAATTCTGGGACAATTGGCGGTAAAACGGTGAGCCTGTAATTGCTTAGGTCTCAGGGGAAACAAGAATCAGTTTTGCACACAAATTTCTGGTAGCCTTCCAATTCTTAGAGACAAATTACAATAGCTTAGCGGCAAGCAAACAAGTACTGTTCGCTTGTTTATGCTCCCCCCCCCCCCAAAAAAAAAAAAAAAAAAAAGTAGAAAGAAATATATATGCACAGAAAATAGTCTTTACTGCCATCCACAAACCCAAAACATCAGCAGTGTCTCTTCAAGATAACAGCCCTGCTGTTTTTTAACAAGGAGCGCGTTTACTTTCTTCCCCGGCTCACACTAGGCTGATGCTGAAGCCTGGTATCTGCAGCTGCTCACATCAGCTCTGGGGTCCTCTGTGAGCAAAACAGCTGCTGACACTCGCAGAAGCACCGCTAGGACCAGTGCTACCGTCACCTCCATCTTAACGGAGCACCGCCTTGAGAGCTGACCCAGAACTGTAGGCTGCTTTTCAAAAATACCTTAACAAAGTTGCATTCATTTTTTTTTTTGTGCTTAGCTTTTTTACATACATTCAGTTTTTCAAGTTTGAAGCTTCGCTTGTTCTCATTTATGTGTGTTTGACCTTTTATTAAAGTCAAAACTTCTGAGGGAGAGGCCTCGAAGCTGAAAAGGGGACAAAACGTGATTCAAAGTCAGGGAATTTCCAAATAAACCACCCTTCGACAGACTGTAGACGTTGATCACATTGCTAAATATCTTTTTGTTTTCCTAAAAAGCCTTTTTAGTTGTGGAAAAAGAAAGTAAGTGAGAGAAATTCTGGTTACTTCCACTCCCCCCCCCAGCACAGCAACAATCAAAGCGACAGTCAGTGCCCTGCGAGGGTCTGGTGCAAGGATGTTTCTTTTTGCCAGTCATTAATCTTAGTGTCAGTGTCCCTGGAGGTTTCATCATTCTTCTCTTTATACAGAAATATTTACCTTAACTTTCCAGACTGTTTGAATTTAGGAAGAAAAGAGCTCATCGTTTTTTTGTGTGTAATTTCGGCTGAAAATAATTCCACAAAGCTTTGGTGGTACATACTTAAAATTTGACTTTTACGGTGCAGCAAAAACCTCTTAAATTGCTGCTCAGGGGACTGAAAGAAATTGGTTGCTCAGTGGAGGTGGCCTGTCGACAGGAGTTAAGCAGACCTGTACTCAGTGACATTCTTTGGGGAATACCAAGAGGGGAGCTTGGTAGCGAGGAGCGGTTTTTTATGATGATCTCACACAAGTTTCAGTATTTGTACGACGTAAAAAAAAATCCTTTATCCCTAAGTAGGCGGCAAGAAGGAATGAGTTTTCTTAGATATTACCAGATCAGACTTCAGAGTATTAATTATACTGTCATTTCCAAATGACATGGAAATTCTGTGTAAGAGCATCTTGTAGCTCAGGTAAACTAAACCAAACAGTCACTGCTTTCCCCACCAGGCCAAAATAAGGTTATTGTATCCCCAAATCCACAGAAGATGGGCAATTCTGACTCTTTCAAATTTGTTTAGGGTGGGGTTTTGTTTGTTTGTTTGTTTGTTTGTTTGTTTGTTTGTTTTTTCCGCCGCTCAGAAATGCAGTTCAAATTAAAAGAAAATTGAGCTCCACCATGTTTCCTTTCTCTTGGTAAGCTGCAGGCGGCCGTGGCTGCTCAGACATCTCTCTACTTGCTTGCAAGACTGGCAAAACAGGAGCGACAGAGGAAGAGGGGTGGGGTGGAAACTAAAGGGATTTTCCCAAAAGAATAACCCAAGATAATATTGTTTGATTAAAGTATCACTAGGGAAGAGAAAGAGATGCAGATGCACTTCCACCAGAAAGGACGCTTGCCCACAGATCTATTGAAAGGCTCCGAATATGAAACTGTGTGTGGAGGAGGCACAGACCACCACTGACCATCAGCCCAGGGGCGAAGCCGTTGCCCTGGTGTACACCCTCTGACCAGACAGCGACTTGATTTTCTGCAGAACAGCTCAGACAATGGTTATCCCTGAAGATAGAAAGAGCAGACTTTAGGCCGGGAAGCAAGGAGGGATTATTAAAGCAGTAGGTAGAGGAAAGGTTCTTCCTGATGCTGTGCCTGGATTGCACATGAAAGCTCTGTGCTTGCTCCCTACAGGAGAGAGGGCACTGGCCTTGCTGAGAGCACGCATCTCCAGGGGAAGAAGTGGAAGATGCTGCAAGAAGCACAACCTGAATGTCAGGGGCTCTATTTCCATTTTTGCCAAGAGAGGCAGAAGCACCTGTGTCAGCACGGAGACCAGAAGATGATCTGCATGTAACAGCATCCCTGGATAACCCACAGCATCACACTCCTCCCTCGCGCCGGCCTTCATCAAACGTCCTCCCTGCCTGTCCCCCCGCTCTGTCTTGCTGTGGCACGTGGACCACGCTCTGAGGTAGCGTATGGGGTTAATACGGATGAGAACGTTTAATTTAAGATGGGCTAGTTAAGCGGGCTGTGCTGTACACATCATCCCCGCGCTGTGTGGGCTCGGAGTCTGACTCCGCACCGAGCTCATCTTGTTCCAGCAAGCACACACGCTCACTTCTGCCTTTTGTTACTCGCGATGAATGTTAATCACTAAAGCCTTGTTTTCAAGTAATGCTCTGCTGCATGAATTACCCAGAAAATGGTTGTAATTCAAAACACACCGCTGAAAAGCCAGCACAACGTATCCTCAATTGTCTCCCTTTAATATATTTCTTTCAGGCTATAATACGTCTAATTTCACTTCTCCAAAGTTGCAGGGACGAGAGCAGCCCCAGCCTGTAGCTATGGTGACCAACGCCAGTGCAAGGAACACACCTTCTGTTCCCACAGGAGCCCAGAAGCACCGGACTTAAGAAACGATGTAAATAAAAATGCTGTTGAAAAAGAAAACCAAAAGCAGTGACAAAACTTTGTCTGGGTTTTAAATGCAACGCCACGGAATCCATTACTCAATATATCTCTCACGGTCCTGCAACACTTGACTGCTTAAGAAAATCAGCAAAGTGTATTTCTTTGTATTTAGATGGAAGGAACTGTCCTGCCACACAAGCACATGCAGACACACTTCGGTGTCGCTAGAGGCTGATTCCTCCCTTACAGCCTATTATGATGAGACGTTCTAGATGGCGGTCGCGTCTGGTATGTGGCACAAACACAATAATAAGCAGATGCAGGCCTGGAGGATTTAATAAATCTGCTCCAAAGTCATGTGCACAGTGTTCTGACCTGCAGTAAGCATGTTCTGCTGGGGAAGGAAATACAAGATTGGCAAAATGCCACCCAGCCTTATCTCCTAAGTATGCTTTCAGCTGCTTCTGTCTGCCACGTATTTGTAGGCTTCCCTCACAGGAGAAAGCAGTGATTTAGAGCAGAAGCCTGGCAGTTCAGGTCTCAGAGTCTCACTGAGACTGCTTTCTGTCACACGGGAGAGGTGTTACTCATGCATAGTCACATCCACGCTGTGTCGGAGCCCCGCACTTAACGCTGAAACCTGGTGAGACTCGGAGGTGACTTTGGGAGGGAGATGTGTGTTGGGATGTCGTCTCCAGCTGAATTCTGTCTCAGGTACTCCCCCCGTTGACACTAAAGGGTAAACTGAGGGAGAGGGGTTTACCAAAAGGCTGCATAATGAAGGACTTGGCTAGAATTAGAAGCCAAGTTTTTTTGTCTCCAGTTATGCAATGAGCTACCATACATAATTCAAAAGCTTTTTCAGAATATTTCACACATTAATTAGTAGTAGTACTATGAATATTCTTCTCATTGTATCACCGATAGTTTTGTGCTGCTTCCTAACTGTACAAGAACCTTTTTGATCCCTGGAATTTATGTGACGTATTACATTATGCCCGCCTTTCCCTTTTCCCACTTTATTAAAACTGTGTTTCTGTTTATCCTAAGTAAGTCTGAAGGAAACTCGCTGTGTAGCTGGCAGCTGGTTTGCTGTACCATGGTGTTTCACTGGTTCTAATCAAGCCAGAAACAGGGGCAGGGGACAGAGGCGGAGCTAATTGGGCTGATTATAGTAATGATTTAAAGAACAACGTGCTGACTTATTCCCAATGAAGTGGTGGAAAGGAAGAGCCATGGGTTAACTCTTACAGATGAGAGGAGAGTTAAACAGAGAAGAGATCTTAACTTTAATCCCTGCTCCCAGTCAGCAGGTTTCAGGGTGCTTGCGTATCCAAAATGCTATTTTCTGTGTGACAGCCTCTCCTCCCCACTTGCCACCCCTCGGGGCTGCTTTGGACACAAAATCTGAAGAACCTGAGCCAGGGCAGGTATTTTTGATGGTGAGGAGGTAGAACAAACCTCAGAGTACATTTCGGGTTCCTTTTCATGTACTATCTCAAGGCCTCCTCTCCCCCGGCCACAAGGCAGTCCCTTCCACATGAACACACAAACAAAGCCCTCCTTTCCCCTCTGATAAAGAAGGGAAACCACAGCAACTTTGCCTGAGCAGCCCCAGTACTTCTGAATACTCAACTCTGCCAGTTTCCCCTGTCTGTAGTTAAAATGCAAAAGCCATCTTCTTTTCTGTCCCATCTCCTTTCCCTAGACTACTGTGAGATCTGCTCCCTTTTTCGGCAAAGCAAAAGAGCTTTTCCTTGTTGCCTCTCTCCAAAAACCTCAGGGAACAAAGCACTTGTCATTTTTAGATCCCACAGTTCCACTCCCGCTTGACTCAGCACAGGCGATGCTCTGTCCTGGAAAGATGAGGATTCTCATACGTAGATTGAAAAATATTTATTGCACTGCGGGTTTAACCACTTATTTTCAGAGTGCTGCATTCAAAACCTGCTAATGGAAGTAGGGAAAAGCTATTAGAAATTTATGCTTGTCCAAGCACCCAAAGCTGAAGCATATATCCACACCTTCTCTCTCTGCAGTGTCAAACTCGGCTTTTCTCATCCTTGTAACCTCATTATTTCTAGCCTGACGGGTTTTCCCCTCTCTGTACTCTGGAGTCCTCTCCCACGCCCTAAGCCACACTACTTAAGTTCCTTCAGGTTAAAACCTTTTTTCCTCTCTAAAAGATCTCACTTCAGGACCAGGCAATTCCCTGTCTTTCTCACTCCCCCATATGCTCCGTGATGTCGTTGTCCACATCCATGCCACCATGAAATAGGCACATCACATCTGATGTCACTTCCTAGTGGAGGTGGGCTGTAGGATGCAATCCAGCAACAAATAAATGATAACTTGAAAAATACAAGGTCCCTGGCAAATTTAGCTCCTTAAAAGGTGGCTGAGGAACACAGAAAACAAGGGAGATGCAGACAGAAAGTCTGGAGAGTAGAGGGGAATGGAAGATTTTAACATCTTTGAGGAGAAGAGGAGATTGAGACATACGAAATTTTACCCCTTTGAGCATAACACAACCTAGGAGCACCAAATTAAAGTCTACCAGAGTTTCTTTAATATACTACCACACAAATCAAGTAACTGGCAGCACAATCGTTTTTCTACCATCCTTGGAAGGGGTTTTGTAGAACGGAATATATTTAAGTTTTAGTTCTTAAACATAATTTGCACTAATGACTGGATCACCCAGTGTGAATTACTGAATGCTGCAAATTAAGAAAGATACCCAATTATTTTTTAAAGGGCTAATGGATTCTAAAATGTAATGTTTATGTACTTTAAAGATGATGTGTTGTTCTAATTATTCATAATCACAGTGCAATAGCAAATTATAGCTGGGCATATCTGTGCAGATAATGAGGCTAAAATCATCCCCCTGTAACCATGCCTGTGCTGGTGATCTTGGCGTAGTGAAGTGTGGGATAGGGAGGGTCATCTGGAGTGTCACCAAGTGAGCAAAAGTCAGAAAAAAAAAATAAAAATCTATTTCACGACAAGGATAATGAAAAGGGATTTGATGCTGCTGCCTGCAGTAGAGACAAAGGAATCACAGCAGTTTCCAGAGCTGTCATTCAAGCTCCTTTTGCTACTGCTAAGACTGGTTTAGGACCAGACACCCTCTATGTAGTAAAAGTGTCTTAATACTGTACAATGCACTTCCAAAGGACTCGGCAATATGTCCAAGATGCCCCCTTACTGCCGCAGCCTCTGGAGCTGCCGACACCACAGCGTGCTGGAAGGATTTCATCACAGGGAGGCAGAGTCCTCTGCAGGAGGAGTAACTCCCGCTCTAAGCTGCATCTTCTAAGCCATGGGGAGAAGCGACACACGCCCTTTTCCTCCCAGCACGTCAGAACTGAGAGATAACGGCTCCGTGCTCTTCATAAAGAAGGGAGCAGCTCTGCAGCCACTGAAGGGTGATTTTCTGCTGGATACGGCTCCAAAACTTCATGGAATAACATCAACCCACCCTCAGCGCTTTGCCGCTATTGACCACCAGACCTGTCACAGGAGCACCTCTACAATCTATTTACTTCAACTCGGAAGGACGAAGCTGGATGAAAACGGCAAAGATACACATATGACTTGACACGAGTGACTCTTTGGAGTCTGTATTTACTAAAAATTAATGCTCAGGGAAGACAAATGCGACACCACCCTAAAGTCTCCTTACTCAAACTGTGTGCTCTAGTGCTGAGCTTCCCACCCCTGCAGCAACTGTTCGGAGCTCCCTTGGAACATTTGTTTGCTGGTGCTGGTGTGCTCCACCTCCTTGAATGCAACGCTAGCTTTCAACTTGGCTAGTGCAAGCTCTCCTCATTTTCCATCAAGTCAAACACCAACACCTTTAATGCATTTCCAGCTGTCTTGCAGTCTGTTCCTAAAACGACTCCACTTTCCCAAATTACTCCCGTTAAGGTAAAAATTGTCATTATTTTCTCCTTTGGTAAGCACTGCATCCTATTGTAAAAATAACCGGTTTTACTAGCAATGGGAAAAAAAAAAAAAAAAAAAAAAACAGCTCCAGGTTTGTTTCAGATCAGACACGGCTGTCAGCAGTAGCTGGGAAGCAGGGATTGTCTCCTTACAGAATGTGAGCCCCAAGCTGAAACTTCTCCGTGGTGACACATGATAAAAACTTCTCTAACACTGTAGAAAAGCCCCGTCTTTGGCACAAACAAGGAATTGCAGTTTGCCCGCATCTTTTGGAAATCAGGTGATCTCACTGGAAGTGCTGCAACCTCTTCAGCCTGAGAGATCATTTCCGTATTTGCATTTTTTCTTCACCCATTTGTTGATGAACAAGTCTCTTGGGTTGTCAGTTGCTATCACAAATTGGGGTTATTGAAGATTTTACCACAATTCAACTGAGGATATCTGGAAAATGAATCCTAGCCGATCTAGATGCTGTTTTGATGAGAAAAAAAACCCAAACCAAACAACCCTAGGCTGGCTTCTAAAAAAAGCCTAGGAGGCTTCTCAACTTTTTTTTTTTTTTTTTTTTACCTTCACATTTATCCTGCTGTTCTCATTCCTTCCATTCTCACTAAGCAATTTTATAATCACTGTCACCCAAATGATTAGTCACCATCGAAACTACTCAGACAGTGACTTTTTACTGATGAGAGGGAAGCCTAATGAGTTACTGGTCTAGAATCCCTTCTCCTGACACAGAGTTGTGTCTGACACAATACAAGAATGTGGTAAGCCATCAATATCCTGTCATATTCTATTCGTAACTACTACTCTACTAATTAACCTTATTACCTGGTGTTAATTAACCCCAAAATCCCATTAGCATTGTATTCTGCCTCTAGGAGGCTTTTATCAGCTGCTCAGAACCCCCAGCCTCATCCACTCCAAGGCAGTATCACCTCAGAAGCATCACTTACCGAAAAGTGTTGAGTTAAACTCCGGCATATTATTCTGGAATATATTACAAACTTGGCTTCAGAGTGACTTCTACAAGTTTGTTGTGACCCTGCTTGGGAAGGTCATAGGAGAAATGTAAAAGCTTTTATTTAAGAGTAGGATAGAAGAACCGGGGGGAGGGTGTGTGTACGGGGATGGAGGGAGGGCAACAGAACAAAAATAAGGGAGAGGAAATTAATAAGAGAGAGCGAACTAACTGGCTCTTTCCAATGATCTGTTTATGCTGGAGGGTATTAGGGTGTATTTCTTCTCTACATCCACTTGCTTCCCATACACTTCCCATTTTCCTTTCATAACTCCTGCATTTCTGAAGACAAGGCCAGCCTGAAGAATGTCAAATCTTAGCAGGTACGTAAAACAGCGACAGCCAAAATGTGCAGCAGATGCTTTTTATTTTTTTGTAGAAATGACAACAGCGTTGTGTCATATCAAGATCCCATTTTTACAATCCTATTCCTTAACGAGTACAAAATTGTGTTATTTTTGTATATAACAATTTTGTTCAATTCTATGATATAGGCAATAATTTAATAACCTAACCGTATATGACAAATACTTTTTGAAAATAATTGTAGGCAGCCTAAAATTTCATTGAAAACTTTTTTTTTTTTTTTTTTAAATTGGATTCAGTGGTATTTTTTAAAAAGTCCTGTAGAGAACACCAAATGAAAATTATATGTGCAACTTGTGTGAAGAATCTTATCCAGAAAGGCAAGCAGGGTATTAAAACACTGCAATGCTGATACCTGAGACTGAGTAGAAGCTCAGGGGGATTTTGATCCAAGTGAACTGGAAATATTTCCACAACCCTATCCCCACCCTTTCCCAATTTATGGTATCAAGATTTTTTATTATTATTATTATTATTATTATTATTATTATTATTATTATTATTATTATTATTATTTCTATTACCTATTACTATTACTATTATTATTATTTTATGCTTGAAATGCCAAGAAATTAAATATTTCCATATTTCTTAATATTTTTTAGTAGTTTCTTTTAAGTCAAATACAATCCTTCAAGCTTTGAAAATCCCTCCGGAATATTGGCATTTTTTTTTGTGGGAAATCTAATTGCCCTCACAACACTGATCCTTCCCTCCTGCTTCTACCCATTTTCTCCTCCTCTTTACACTGTCTATGCGTCGGGGCAGGGACCTGACTGATTGTTATTCTCTATCCACATAAGGCAGTACACAAACCTTCCAAAGCCCCTACGCTAAAAGCATCTTTCTGGCACGGATTTTGTGCAGCCACATTAGTGGGAGCTTTGAGTTGACTTCACCTGACACTGGGGCAACTTCTACATGAGGCCAGACCTCAGTAACAGGAGTTTAATGCTAGACGTATCATCTTGTGCCGCTTCACTGTAATTAATGAGCACCAGTTCAGAGAGAATGTAATAACAGAAGATAAACTAAATCTATTAGGGATCTATTACGCTATTAGAGAATTATGACCATTAGCACACTCATACAGAAATTTCTTCATCCATAGCAAAATTACCATCTATTGATGGGAGGAAAAATTATTACATGCAGTAGATTACGACAGATAGGGAAGAATATCGTCCATCATGAAGGTTCTAAGTTTACATCTTATAACCTTTTTAAAAGACTACAAAAATTAGCTTCTGTCTTGCAAATATGACACGTTTAATATATTAGAGCTGTTTCTCAGTATGTGTAAAAGATGTTACTGTCACAGCAGAGGAGTTTTCCTTCATTCAGAAGTCTGAGCTTAGTTACACGGGGATAAAGCTAGGCTTTTTCACTAGACACCGTGCTACTTCATTGCTTCACGAAGAACAACAGAATTAGGATATAGTCATAGAATTTCTATTTTAGTGCAATCAGAATTTAACATCCGACAATCCACTTTGACAGAATTTATCCCTCTGTGCGCATCATATTCATGATGAGCCTGTGCTGTTAGCCCTAAAGCATATTCTTAGACGACACAAGGAATAATCAGAAAATCTCGTGACATTTTGAAAATATTCAGATGTGAGATCTCTTTTCCCCAGAAAAAAAAAAAAAAAATTAAATTCTGATTGCTGGCTGAATGGTACAAAGGGAATTTTTTCTCTATTACACTGAGGAATGAATTGCTGATTCTACTGAATCACTTCACCTAATTCTCATGAAAACTTCTTGTGATATAACCTCCTGCCCATAAACTCTTCTATATAACTGCTAGGAAATTTATTCTGTAAGAGTTAGGCAGTAAAATAAAAACCTAGTCTTACAAATATTCTGTCAGACTTTCTGCTGCTTTTGCGGACGGTGATAATTTCTTCCTAGAAGAATGACAAGCCCAAAATTAAACCGGCCTTGATATTTGCTCCCGTAATTAAAGACTAAGACACACTCAGAAACGCAACGTACACCGGTTTTTGTTCAGCAGCAGTTTCTTCCCACGTTTGATTCTAGTTCTTCTGACATAGAAGAGTACGTGTGTGTGTATCTTTACAAGACGGACAGCAGATTTTCACATACAGAGACCAAAGATAACAGATTACCGTTTGTCCCCCTAATTTTACGAGCAGATTAAGTTTAATGTTGTGATTTTACCCTGGTGTTATAGACCGTTCCATTGCATTTTGTGGAGCTACCAGAGTATGAAATTATATGTGATATCGATGCGCTACCCTTACATATTTATCAAAGGACTCTTTTCACTAATAATTCAACGCCAACATCTGCACACACACAAAGATGCTCGTTCCTAAATACTCATCAAGTTGTTTCCTATCAATAAGTAACATTTTCAACACTCAATCCACGCTGCGTTATTTACCGAGGAAAAGTTGTACATATTTAACTGTAAACCTAAGCGCCCGTTAGGTACACACCGGATGAACACAGGGATGGCCTTCCCACATAACATCTCCAGATTGTGCACTTAACCTTGAAATGACAACGCTTTCTGGATCGATAGGCTCAGCGTCTGCTGACAGGTTAGGTCTGGGCTGCTGCAATGCCCTTCCCAGCTGCTGCTGAGAGGCTCCCTTCCACTTACGCCAACTGCTGAGTCGGTGTCAGTGCCACAGAAACTTGTTTCAAATGCAGGAGGACAGGGAAGACCCTACAGGTAGTTGAGATGGGAGTAAATATTACTCGTAGTTGCACTGAAGTCTCCTAAGGGCTGATTTGCCAAGTCCTCCAAAGAATTTTTCCGCCATAAAGAAAATGTTTCTAATAACAAGTGCAGCGTCTGCCTCATCCTCAGCTGATCACCAGGCAATGCTGCCCAGCATTTTAAAGCCTCACATTCAGGTGTTTTCCTACAGGTTTTCCTGTGCTAGATCCAAAGACCGCTGAAGTCGATGGCAATTCCTCCCATCAGACCCACAGTTACAAGAACAACCCAAAGGAGCTCATAATTTCAGTGCAAGTGGAACAGGATCGTATCAGAGACCCACAGGAGCTGATCTACCGGGGAAATATTCTTGCCTGAAAAATCAAATCAATAAATGTTGAGATAATTTACCTCCAGCTACACACGTCGAACCTCAGTTTAACCATGAGGACCTCGGTGCAGTATCTCACGTTATACAATCACTGCCCAGGCTTTTGTAGTACGGGGGATATCTCGTTGGATCTTTCCCCTAATTTACGCAGTATCTTCTTTCCCATTGAGTACCTGGGGACTGAAATTCACGGAATTTGCAATTTTCCACTGGACCCCAGGTACCAAACACTGCTCTGTAATAACTTCTCTTCAAGGATATGAAGACTATTCTCTACAGCATACCAGGATATTTAAAAAAAAAAAAAAAAAAAAAAAAAAAAGAAAGGATATGGCATGCTGATTTTTCTTTACACTTTCAACAGATTGATGGAATGTGATTATTTTTGTAACACATGCCTTGAGGTAGAAGGCCATGTCTTCATACTACCACAAAAAAACCCAAGAGAGAAGGACACCAAAACTACACCTTTCAAGTCCCCAATCTTCTCCCAATTAATCCACATGCTGTGAAATACACAACCAATGGCCGAACTGTGATTTCATTCTTTGTGTGGACCTAGAACCGCTCAGCTTCGCCTCGTTGTTCTTTCACCCATCCTGCTCACAAAGCCACGCTGCCATGTGCTGTAAAAAAATTATCCCAGAATTTACATAACCTTGAGGCATGGCAGACAATACTAGAAAGGCAAATTGTCCTGCTCGCAAATCCTGGACTGTTCACAGCTTCTAAGGGATTGAGGAAATTCTTCACCACAGCAGCTTTGAGCAGACTGGATTTTAATAAAGGAAACAACACTTAAAAGTTTATCCTCTGTGGCTTAGTCAATCACAAAAAAACCCAAACTGATCAGACTTCAAGAGTCTCGGTTCATGTTCATTCATTAAGTGTAAATATCAAGCCAGAAATCTAGAGAAATATGCAGAAACTAGCAAAGGCAAGGAATACCACATTCTCTGAAACGTCAAAGTTCTTACAGATTAATCATGCAACTATGAAACAGCAAAACTCTGTTTGCTTGCACTACAGAATAAACGACAGAAACAAAAAAAAAAAGGAGGCAAAAGTGGTTACAGGTTGTTTTTCTGCACCCTGAACGATTTAGTAATAAAGGAATTCAGAATCATCTGATCTTCTCTTACGGAAAGATTACAGGTGCTCTACGAAATGAGGAAACTCACAGAGTGGGGAAACCTCAACCCTCACCTGAAGCCACATCAGTGGAATTTCCCTGCTCTAAACATCTATGGAAGTTGGGTCAGTATTAGCCAAACACAGAAATTCGAGTGGTTTCGTTAGTAGACCACGCTGCAGGATTACACGCATTTCGTCAGGGGTTTTTTGTTCCCGTTTGCTTGCTTTGTCCGAAGACTTTGTTTTCATACTTGTTTACTTGATGATATAAGGAAAGCCATTTCAGTTCACTGCTAGGAGAGGTGTTAGTTAAATGAGTACCTGGAACTATTAGATGGCTCTTGTGCACACAACGAGAGTAAATATCTCTCCCCCACGGAGCTCTGCCAGCCCTCAGGATTCCTGGAGGAAGAACAAGCCTGTGTCACCCTGACACTCCGCCATATATTCAGAAGGCTTATTATGGTTTATATTCAACATATGTACTATCCTTAACACAGAGATTATGTCTCCTTACACGCAGCTAATTCTTGCTTCGAGAAAGTAAGAGCTACCCTTTCAGGAGCAGGGATTAACTCAGGCTGATCTCTCTCCTTGCAGCTAACCTACTTTTGGCATAAATTTAAATGTACAACTGTTTACTACATCACACAGCCCCAGGGTGTAGACTGTTCCACATTCTGACATGGAATATGCCCAGAGCTTTTTATTTTGTGACCTGAATAAGATCAGAAGCTTCTGTATTCATTGCTCTCCATTTGGAATAGAGCAAAGGCAAACAGTTCATGTGCCCAGATCACAAGTCTTTGCACTTTCCCGGTTCTAATCTATTGGATCGGTTTCTACCAGCTGAGTCAAAGGGAAGGTAACATTCGGTAGTTAGATTTGTAGGTTAATAGGAGATAGGAGTGTTGGACAAAAAGCTTTGAATTATTGGTCAGCAGTGGAAATATGATCAAAGATACTGAATCTGAGGATCTTAGAGGGGAAAGTCATGGCAGATCGTTCTGTTCCAAGGGAAAATTCCAAGCTCAGGAGAAGGCCTGGGAAATCAGCTGAGAGAGACAGATTAATACCGTGAAGTTTGGAGGGAAAAGTGCATCGCTGAGAAAGCAAAAATGAGAGGCAAACGAGAGCAAACCTCTGAGGAGAGCATCTATCCCTACACGCATTTTTTTAAGCCTCAGTCATACAGATATTCCACTTCCAGAAGGACTGTATACAGAGAAAAACACTGAAATACAAACCAGACTGGAAACCAGTGCAAGTATTTAAGGATGTGGGATTACTGAGGTAGCAAGTAAAATGGATGATTTAATCTCTGTCATAGTTTCAGGGGATTCTGGTGCGCATTGGATAAGTTAGAAAGCGGGAAGGTTACAGTCTTCCAGTCATTGAAAAGGAAAGGGACAAAGTCTTAAAATACTCTTAAAAGTATTTGTGGAGATGCTCAGCACCGAAATGCCGTAATTTAGTTACGTCATTCCTTCCACATCGACTGCTGAAAGAAAGGTGCATGTAGTAAAGTTAGATCTCAGCCATGGCTGCATTCACAGGAACAAACCATCCAGTTCTCTGTTCACAGCTGACAAGGGGGGGAAACGGAGGTTGTAAAAACTCTCTGGGGCAGACATCATCCTGATACCATACTTCAGGATTTGGTATCTCCTCATCACCTATGCTGCATGAATTACACAGGGGAAAAAAAAAACAAAAAACAAAAAAACAAAACAAAAACAAACCCAAACGGCAGAAAGATTGTCTTATTTCATGCCCTGCATAAGTCTTTTAACAGCCACATTTTCTGCAATCCAGTGAAAATGCTGAGTTCCTCCAAACATCCGAGTGTGGGTTTGCTTTAAATGACAGCTGGGGTGTTATGCAAATGTAGCTCTACACGTAATTAATGTATATTGTGATAAAGCAGCCAGTTATTAATAAAGTTCCAAATAGAATCAGAAATCCATTTTGTTAGCCTACTGTAATTTTCTATATATGATCAGACATTGCATGTATATTTTTAGCCGAAACAATAAATAGCGTTAAATAAATGGTACAGGAATTTTTGCCTTAGTCTACATTATTTTCTTGGGCTGCTCTGTCCTTTCTTTCAATCTATTTCCCAAACTTTTTTCTCATGAGTTCTAGAATCTTTCCATAACTGTTACGTACTTAGATAACCAACGAGGGTTGTCTTTGCTGCAGGTCGGAACATCAGTGACCCTTTTTATCACCCCTATTGCACAGCTTCCATGACACGGGCTTCCTGTTCTCCCGCAGAATATTGAAGCAACAGAGGCATTTCCCCTGCGTGTATTGCTTTCAGTGGATCCAGGTAAATATTGAAGGTAAACGTTTCTCCTGCTGCACAGAAGAGACAAACCCAGTCTGGATGCCTCTGCTGGTCGGGGTACTGCATGCAAACCCAGCCCCCTCCTGAAAAAAATGGCAGAGTGGATGGAACTCCTCAGACTGACCCACTCCTCTTCTGAGGATTTTCCAGTTTTACCCTTCCTTTCCTTCACTTTATATTCTCCCTCTATTTTTATCCTAGGACAACCTGCCTTTCCTTCCACAAACATCCTTCTACTAACTCCCTGTCGTATAAACCATGACTCTACTAACATTTCCCCCAGTTCTGCAACAAGGAGAATGTCACTGAAGTCCAGAGAAACGCATCCACGTAACCTAGAACAAAATGTCACTCTTCTCTATTTCTTTTCCATCATTTGTTTTCCTGGTTGGAGCAGTAAAACCCAGATTTTAAACCAACCATCCACCGTTACCGCGGCAGATTTGCTTAAATGCCACTTGTAGATGCCACCCATTCATCGATAATAGGCATCCTTGCCTTATTTTAATTTCAGGCAGATGCTGAGTGAAGGAGAGGGGAAGAGTTGAGAAAACCTGGGATGACAGTGAAAATAAACAGACAACAGGTGGGTTGGTTGTTTTTTTTTTTTGTATCAGAATGTGCCTATTTGTTGTGACATACTGCATCAGAGATCATTTTACAATTAGAGATTTCCATTTAAATCAAGAAGCACTCGTTAAATAAAAAGGTTGAACTACAGAAACGAAATGAACTCCCACATATATTGAGCTCTACCACTGATATCTCATCTTAATCATGGTGAAAGGTGTAAAGTCACTTAAAAATTAGCATCGCTAGCTGGAAATAACTTTCATTTCACACCGACTTCCTTCGGGCCTTATTTATTCTGCAGTTCCTTTTCTCAAAGCTAAGCAGCAAGTCCTGTACAGAGAACGTGACCTGATAATTCATTTCCAAGCTTGTTCCGAAATAGATCGTTCTAATGGACGAAATCTAAATACGCATCAGACCTGTTAACACACACACATGCATCCGTCTGGCTCTGTGGACAGCAGCAGACTTCGTTGGTCCGTGGCTGAACGCTGCACCTCAGCGTTGCCAGACCATTTGTTTCTCCAGCTGTTCGGTGCACCCACGCTTACCAAACTCAGTCCTGAAAAACCAGGGCTGTTACTAATTGTTGCTGTACCAATGCAGACCCCAAATCCCAAGCTCCTCCTCACAGGCTATCATATACCCAGCGCACCTTTTCAGCCTTTATCACAGCTCCCAGAGCAGAAAATAGCAGAGAACTGAAAGAATGCTTATTGAAAAGCAAAAGAGAAGAGCTAAAGCTTCAGCAATCTGTCCACCTTTCCAGATAAACCTCTGCTTTACATGAAATGTAGTTAAGGTAGCAGGCCTCAACTTCACGTAGCGTAGCCCTGAGCGCATCCCCCTACCCCCAGATTACCCACAGCCCCCAGACAGACACAAATTCTAACAGGCTGGGTGAAGACGACTGCTCTCCAGCTCTTGGAAATGTGATTTTTTTTTTTTTTTTCAATTCCAGTGGAATAAGAAATCTATTTTCCAGAGACAATAAAATGGAAAGTTTTGGAGCTCAGGGTATTCCCCACTGATGAAGCTGCCTAAGGAATGAGGAGGTAACGAGAGGACAGGAGCACAGTGACCCCCCCCCAGCCTCTGTTGGTGTGTTTGCTCCCCAAAACCTTGTCTCTGCGTTTCACAGGGTGACGTTCTTGGAAAGCAGAACATTTGCTACTGAAATATCTGAATCCCAGTGCGAAGGGTTTCCAACGAATCTCAGACAGCGTGGCACAGACATGTCACGATGGCATGGTTACTGCCTTCTCATTGAAAATTTATCTGTCAGTGTCTTTGGATGAAGATAAACATGTCAGTGTTCAAATCTGTTGTTGCTGCATTATAGTGACTGTATTATGGCATCGTACAACACATATTTACATTTGTAGCAGGCTTCCTCTGAATAAACAGGAACATTTACTAAAGAAAATTATTATGCATCTTCTGGATCAGAAAATCTTGAATTTGATTTTTTTTTTTTTCAGCACCCCACATGCTAGGTTCCCAATATGCTTGGCCTCCGTGCCTGTGTTAAACTATGCTTAACCACCTCGAGGTTTCTTCATTTTGGCTTGGGAATTACGTATTTTTCCTACAGAGCTCCCCTGGAAATTTATAAAGAGAGCATTGAGTCTAGTGCTGACAAATCCCTGCCCAGTTTTAGGTTTGAGAGACTAACTGTTGGAGGAATTCATTATCATTCAGGACTCTGCCCAGCAGTCCCGTTGTAGTGCCTGGCACGTGCAGTAATCTCCACATCCTTTGGTGTTCCCTTCCACCCAATGATCCTTCAAAATAATTCAGATTTAGTCCCTCCCTACCCGTTTCTCAGTCATGTTTTATGGGAGTTGAGGAGGGGAGAGGACCTGACACCCCTGTGGTTTTCCACCCTTTTAACAATTCACCCTTGGATAAGCCAGCAACCAGAGAGAATCTACAGATGAGGCTGAGGCTAACGAAGAACATCCAGCTGGTCATTTACTTAAATTTCCCTGAAATACATACCGTATTTAAAACTGATGATGATCTGTCATCAGCAAGAACATCCTGTCCACCCATCACTTTTTTCTTTCTCCCCCCAGGCAGCCTGCCTGGAAGATCTCAACCCAAGTAGGAACCACAGTCTCTGCTGCAAGATCAAGCAAGCAATTCTGTGCAGAAAGCAGTTCCACTGCACAGATTTCCATTTTACATCACATCAGGAGAACAAAAATAAATAAATAAATAAATAAATAAATAAATAAATAAATAAATAAATAAATAAAAGAAGAGGACTGCAGTTAGGGCCATTAATGTTTCAGGAAACCTTTCGCATCCTCCCTACAACTGACAGGGTAAAAAAAAAAAAAAAAAAAAAAAAAACTGCCGTGGTGTTCTCCGTATTAAAGTTCTGAGCTAAACTGCTGCTTTGCAGAAATTGGTTTCTCTCCGTCAGCTCTTACATCAGCATTTCAGGAAAGACCTAACACTTCAGTTACTCCAGGATTAGTAACAACTGCCCATAGTGTTCATAAAGCAGAGTTTGTTACCTTGTGGGGAAAGCATTTTTGTTTTGTGGGTTTTTTTTTACATGAGAGTGCCACAAGTCCACATCACTTCGAAGGTTACTGGAGAGTAAGTTCTACAGATAAATGTCGAGGTATTTTTTTTCCCTTTTGTTAGGAATAAACGTAGCAAACACCAAAGTTGGAGAAAAAGAATTAAGTGCTTATAGGCAAGGTTTTCCTCTAGGCTTTCAAGTTCTAGGAACCGTTTTACAAAGGAGGAGTTTAAGAACTGGAATTGGGATCCACATTTCTACTGTGTTATCTTGCACGGTTGAAGTAGCGTTACCAAGGTGATAAAGAGGCAATGTAAATAAAATCCGGAATTTCTGAGCAGAACTTGAAACTTCTGAAGCTTTAATTCAATCTGGCTTTTATGAAATGATAAAGGTTTGGTTTTAAACTATTCCTTTAGGAAGTCTAGGAGAAAAGTAAGTACTCATTCACAGCGCTACGAAAGATTTACATAGAGCTCGTATCTAGAAATTAAAAAGATCGTGAACTAAGAAACAGTTTTACAAAAGTGTATCGGGTGAACATTTTTTTTTTTTTTTTCCAATTTATTGAATGCAAAACAACTTTAAGTTTTCCCATCCCTACTTTTTGGAGATTTTAGTTTTGTAACCTTTTCCTGCCCTAAACACGGGGGTTTGGTAGAATACTATCAAACAGACGAACGACACACTGTCTGTTTTCATTTAACTGGAGCCACCATTTATCTGACAGACTTATAACTTGGGCTGATTCATTTCCATCACACTAATCACCACACAGCCCAGGCCCAGCGCCCCGGGAAGAGATGGCTTTTCAAGTCAAGCATGAGGCGCTAACGAGAAAACGTAAAATTTGTCCCATGAAGAGTCAAGTGCATTTCACAAAAAGATATAGAAGGAAATAAAAGGGGAAAACCAGCAGATTTTTCAGTCTTCCTGTATAAAAAGTGATTATTTGTTAGCCTTTGCAATCTGCTTTATTTTAGATATGGGATAGGTAGAATATTTCTTGGCATCGATGGAAATCCTGAACAGATACAAAACCAAAAGGACCTTAAATTAGGTTCGTTGTGCAAGTCTTTGACTGTATTTTGTCAACTCTGAAGAAGAACATTTGCAACCTTTCATGGCCACTGGCTCTAAGAAAAAGCACCGGTAACTAAATGTGCATCTTTAAGTTTTCTATATTTCTTAGTATATTGCCCTCTGACGTGCTGGTAGCTCAAACAATACACCATGTTCGTGTAGCCTGCGACAAATCACATAAATAACGGCCAAAATAACAATAAAAGCAAACAAACAGACTGTTTGCGTGACTTATGGTTGTTTTCTGATGATGAACACGGCACACGTCACTGGTTCACAAAGCTTATGAAAATAAATGACACCCCCCTGCTGCATTAAGTTCAAGTAAGAGTGATTAGAAAGATCTCTCTGCTCAAGCTGTTTACCATTGTCAGAAAACACTCTGTAGTCTCCCTTCTAGCCCCGACCTGAGACACAGTCTTCACTTAAGTGTATAAGAAACTGGTTTGCTCTTGCTGCCTCTCAGGAATTTATTTCCTTCTTTTAAATAAGGTGCAATCTGGCATCAGGACCGTGCTAAAAAAAAGTTGAAATTATAAATAGGGCCTCAGGTTCATGAAAGCCAGGACACTCCTGTGTAAACACGTTCTGTCTGATTTAAGGTCCAGTGCAAACCTTCCCTTCCCTTTAACTGTTTAGCCAAGTTCTGAGTAGCAATCAGGGCAATTTATATTCTGTGAAATTCATTTTTTCCCCTGAAAAGTGTACTTGAAAACATTTTCGAGTGTGTCTCTGAATGTATGAGAGTCATTCCTCACGGGGAAAAAAAGTGGTTTCCCCTTACACTGTGGGTGTTCTGGAGTTTATGCTATTAAAAAGGGAGCTATAGTTACAGTTTGATAGGACATTAAATGCTTGAATTATTGAGAATGGAAAAAACTATTATTATAAAAATACAAAGATATTGCTTTATGAAGAAGTATGGTATAAGTACGCACTGAATATTAATTTTTTTAATCTACAGTAACCTGACATTTCTAGATAACTGTCCTTGCTTTATAGCCAGGCTCTCACACCGATATGTAAGGGTAATAGCTTTAAAAAAAAAAAAAAAATAAACAACCGTGAGATTACCAGAGTTCTCCCCTGTCATTGAAAGATACCTTTGTTAAGCAGGTTATGATGGGAATACTTATTTATGAGCTCTGTGAGATGTGTGAATAAACACACAAACACACATACTCATACTCCCCGTTTTATCTCTCTCAAGATTGCTCTGATCTGGATTTTTCTCCAATTCTCAGCTCACCCTCTATTTTTGCCAACGCGGTTTTCCAAGAATAAATAACAGAGCTTACTGCTGCGAACCTATAAAGAGCAGAAACTAAAAATGTTAGTTTTGAAGATTCCAGCAACTTGAAAACTGACCTATATTAAAATGACAAATTTAAGTCCACACATAGGAAGCAAAGAGAGTTTAAATCATCATGATTTCCCTGAAGTTCTATAGAAATAATGGAATTTTTTTTGGGCCAAAAATGAAACTCGGTTTGGAATGGAAAGAAAAATCCCAGTTCTGTTGCTTTTTCCCATTAAAAAACCCGGAGTATTTGAGAGAAAAAAACGGATCCTTGTGTAACTCTTCCTCCCTACTTTTTCACCTTTTGGCCCTTTTCCAGGAACATGAGCGAGGAGGCCCGAGCCATGAAGGAAACGTTTGGTCCCACAGTGGAGCTGGCAGAGGTCTGCGGGTGTCACGGGTCTCCACAACCGCCCCTTGGGCACAACGATAACTTTGTATTTTTGGCAGGACTCACAAGAACTCGTGACACACTAACAACCAGTGAGAAGCTGAGACAACTGCTATTCACAAAAGCAGGATTTTTTTTCAGTGAATAGACATTAATACATTAACATGTACTCTTCTCTCTCTCTCTCTTTTTTTTTTTTTTAATGTTTGACAGACACATGAGTCTTTGCTAACATTTATTCTGAAAAAAAATGAAACAACCTTTAGGATATTGAAATTTTGAACTATCTGTATATAGCCAGCTGATACTGAAGCAACATAGAATTGAAGTAACATAGAATTAATAATATTAATTTCTCCCGACCCCCTAATCAACTGTCCCCATTAACCCAGCAGTTTGAGAGAGATTTATCTTCCTGTCTCAGGTCCCTGTCTGCCAAGTCTGAAGTGCAGCCTGTCCACCTGTGACTCTCAGTATTAGCTCATTCAGACAGCCACTTGTTTGGAAAAATACATCAAGACACCGGACAGGGGGGGAAAAAGAAACGTGTCTTAAAGCGAACAAAATAACCAGCCAACGCGTAAATGTGACCGAGGTCAACAGCAGAGTAAGTGAAAATGCATCAGTTGCATTTTCCCAAAAGAAAATCAGAAGAAAAAAAACACAAAACCCCCCCCATAATCTATTGCAGCAACTTAAGAGAGGCCATTTTTCATCTGCATGTATCTAATAGCCTCACCTTCTTTGGTGGGAGGAATGATACAGCATAATTTAGAATTGGCTATTTATTCTTTCTCTAGAGTTTGAAATGTCAGCAGTCTTTCACCAGCTAATCACCCACCACAGCTGGTTTTGTACCAACGAAGCTGCACTTCAAATGAAACATTAAGGGTAACACAGCCTCCAAAACCAGCTACTAAATATTTATATTTAAATTTATATTTATATTTATTTAAATATATATATATATTTATTTAAATATATATATATATTTAAATAAATATTCAGCCGTGCCATCTGCTTGCCTAAAAACCCATCAGAATCTTTGACCAAAAGGTTGTTGCGCCGAGTCGGTTTGGGGTATGGCCAAGCTCCTTCAGTTTAGTTTGACCACCCCCTAATTAACAGCCCCTTTACAGCTGTCGTTATTAGTGCTGAGTGGATGAGGGAGGTGGTGGTGTATGTCCATGGAACGTAATTGCTAGTCTCTGGGCTACATGATAAAATTTAATCGCCCAGTCCTGATGCACTTCCTCTCCAGTCCCTCACTTCTGGATTTATCCCCCTAAAATTGTTTTTCCTGGGAGTTTTACAGCTTGCTAATTGACTTTCTGTTCCTTTTCTTGCACTGTGCATGAATAAGGTCTCTTCAGACTTCTGCTAGCAGGTCTGTCCTTTAATAAAAAATATTGTATTGTATTCATAAACCGCCTGGCTAGAAGGAAGGTTTGCAAAAAAAATAGAGTTTAGAAGAGGAAAAATCATTGAAGAGATACTGAGCATTATATAATATTTATTAGACCGCGATGCCAAAATACCCGAGATCTGAAGCTAAGGAGGACTGGATTCTATCATATGCTGAAATGACAACATAAGCTTCAAGAAAAATTGACAGAATACATTTATTTTCTTTTTTTTTTTTTCCTCTTTTCTATTCTTCTGTTTCAGTATTTGATTAATTCTGCTACCAGATTACATTAAAAAAACTTTTACTTTTTTTTCCTTAAGCTATTTTACACATAAACATCCATTTTTCAAATGTTATGGAAATTTGTATTGATCATTAGAAAAAATCTGATCACAAGTGGATTTGGTATTTTATGGTAATTGCTAAGGAGGTAGAGTGAGCGTCCAGGATGCCGGAAAGCACACTGAGGCTTTCCCACCCACTGTGGGCAACCGTCTTGTTACGAGGTGGACTTTTGGGGGAAGGAAGAGAATGAAACAATAAAAGCAACGCACGTTGTAGGCCATCTTGTATCTGCATTGGAATCCAGCCATGAAAATCTATAAAAATGCAAATTATTCATCGACAGTTACAGTCATCGTTTCAGAGCCAGAGCTGACACGCCGCCATCCTTCCTGCCCGTCCAAAAGTTATTCCACCGAATGTTCATTTCGCACTTTGGAGACCATCTCTGCATCCATAAAAGCTGGGCACCACTATGATGCTCAGCAACAGACACACTTTCTGTGTGCATATATGTATGGCTTTATGCGAAAGAAACACCCTTCTATATAAAGATTTTTAACAAACTTCTAACTTCTGCAATATTGCTCTAGATCAGCGCTTGAATTCTATCACTAAAAATGCACTTTTTTTTTTTTTTCATGGACTTTCCCTGAGCATTTTTTTTTTTTTTTTTGGAAAACCAGAATTTTGTGTGGCTTTCGTGTCTTTTTACATCTTGGCTTCATTCAAAACAAGAAATTCAAGCCACATATGACGGGAAGAAGAACAACTGAGGAAATGCTCTGCTATTTCCCCAAAGAGGCTTCTACTGTCCAGCTCAGACTGTCTTTGAACTCTGAAGGAATGGATGAGCTACATCTTACTGACCTTTACTTCCAGGATGAGGTCTGACATTTTAATCGGGGAAAAATTGTACCTCTGGCACCAAGTTCTCAGTTCAGAACATCTGTGCAAAAGGCTTACGAGCTCTGCAGGGGGGTCTGAGTTACTTCTAATGACCATTTAAGTGTCTAACAGTTTTCTGTTACAGCTGTTTTCTCTAAACACCTGACCATGAGGCTTCCAGGGAACTAGATGCTGACAGATTACCTTTTTCAACTAGTTCCTTAACAAAGAGCTAGATGAAACAACGAGCAATAGTTTGCAAAGTCTCCGGAGTCAGACAACTTTTCTGCTTATACAGATATGTGGTAGATTTGTCTTTCAGAGAAGGTGGTTACCATTAGGTTCAAAAATATTATCAAAACCTTCTTCAACGTCCAGATGCAGCAGAGGTCGGTGACAGAGAAGTGCCCCGCTTGCTGTTCAATGTGAGAATGGGCATTTTTTTTTGGACACACACATGTTCAGCTCATTGCTGTGAGACGCAACACCCTGTCGGCCAGGAGGCGGGTAAAGAAGGGAGCAGACTGGTGGGGGTACGGGCATGTATGAAGACGCCGACCCTGCTTTCCTGCTTTCTGCTCCTTGTTGCATCCAGCAGATAAAGAGGAGGGAGATGGAAATAGCCCAGAGAATCTGGAAATGCGTTTGTGTCAGCAAAAAGCATTCGGTTGCATATTAACTTTAAAAAAAGAAGGATCCGCTCTACCTCACCACTTGCCCCCTACAGAAATCAGAACAATTTTAAGCATTTTTTTTCACTCACGTGCTGCTATTTTAGTAATTAATGTATCTACCGTATTAACACATTTCAAGCCTGAATCCATGCAGTCCATGTTCTTAGAAACACTCTCAGATAGACAGTACAACTATTAGCTTTCCTATATCATATTCACAGCAGAAGTTCTCGCCCTTGTACAATTACTTGTACTCTATTTGCATTAGGTAGATGCTTAGAAAAAAAAAAAGATATGATTACTGTTTAACAGTTTTTAGCATGAGTAGCCTGGAGGATTATATTCTCCACACATCTCTGACACATTTCTACAGTATCACGGTAACAAGTCCAGAGTTGGGGTTAACCATCTAGCTATAGACAGGGTTTGGCAGGGATGCTCCTGATGCTGAATTACTTTTCTGGAAGTCAGCACTGATTTCCTGGTCGCTTGCTTGCTGCAGGGGTAAGTAAAACCAGCACTGAGCTATTTTAGGCTAGTAAAAGAGCAAGGGGCTCAGGAGGAGGAAAAACGCCAAGATGGTCTGTCAAAAATGAATGTGCTACTCGTCAAACCGGTGTTAGTCAACTTTTTTTTTTGCGCTCTCGTGGTTCCCTCTCGTTAGCAGTCTGAAACGGCTGCGCAGAGTTGCCAAGCTACCAAGAAACCTTGAATCGCCCCCTTCCCAGCTCTCTCCAGTTCCTCCATTCGGGCACATTTATGCCCCGTCTTTGCTGCCTCTCTCCCTGTGAGACCCTGTGTGAGGGTGATAAAGACTGGAAAACACTGGCCTAGAGTTATCCCTTTAACATGACACACTGGAGGGTAACTACTGTGCTTTAGTGCTTCTAGAGCAGCAGTTAAACACCCGGCCACGCTGAAACGGTTGTATTCATTCTTCCATTCTAAATATTCTTCCATTCTAAATATTAGTTTGTTGTTTGTTTTTTTTTATTAAAATATGTTCTGGACTTGACACCAAAGATTTAATGCATCAGAAGAACACAGGTTAAGCCTTTGCAGTTCTGCCCAGTATGAATAATGCAATGGGGTACTATGGTAGCATGAACTGTTCGAGGAATCACAGCTGATGATCTTCACTGGCTGTCTAGACAAAAATTAGGTCTTAGTATGTTCTGGATGCCAACAGCAGGTACTAAAATATGGATTTCCCATGTCACGTTATTTCCGTGAGGATATATGAAATAACCCCGTGTCTCCAATCCTGTCCTTCCCAATGTGTTCAGCTATCCTGTCTTTGTTTAAACTTCTACTGTGTTGGCATTTTTCCCCTTAGAATTTCTGCTCCAGAAAACTGAAACCACAACATGGAATGATAAGTATTGTAGATACCAAGGTATTTTGACAACAAAACCAGTGTCAGAAATACTTCTCCATTATCTTTCATTGCATCTTTGTTGCTTGTTTAGCCTTTGATATTGTTTTCTAGGGATAAGGCCCTCAGACCTAAGTCAGCTTTTCTGGTTCTCAAACAAATCTTAAAGGTGTGCGTATAAGACTTAATTTTACGTTTTCCTTCCGCCTCACTTACTGCCTTTGCCTCTCGAAGCAATGCTCGGGTGATATTCCAGCCGAAGCATCTTCTGGCAGATCATCACATGAAGATCACCAGCATTCTCTCTGTTAAGGCCACTCATGCATCTTAATTTCTGCTATCTGAAACAGTCAGGCCCATCAGCCTTAGTCCTAAATTAAAGGATATGGGGCTGCTGTCTCACAAAGATCCTACAAGTAAAGCACTGAAGCGTTATGTGCCAGGCGTCTTCCCGTACTGCAGTTTCCCACTTGTGCTCTGGACTACTTGAGGAGTTCAGTGCTCACCCTAAGAGAGGAGGAATTCCTCCCGCAGCTCTTAGCTACCTTCAAATCTGAATTTAGGGATAAGGAGAAAAGAAAAATGTGCTGAAGGAAAGTGGATGGCATTTAGAGAGCAGCTAGGATGGTAAGAAGATGCTCTCATTTCTATCTTATCTCTTTCGTATCAGTTACAGACGGAACATCACAAACAAAATCAAGTACAGTCAGATAAGCCTTCACTTAGGGAATAAGTATCATCTCTGCGTCACCACTAGATGGGACTGGCAATTCTCTGTTGACTCAACCCTGATTAATTTTTCATTGTTTTTCACCTGACATTGACTTTACATCATATTCACTTGAATGAGGAGCCTCTGCCCTTTCAACTAATCCTCACAGTTACAAGGACAAAAAAAAAAAAAAACAAACCACAGGAAGAAAGAGGGAGGTAAAAATACTACGGCTAAATTTTGTCTTGTAACAGAACAATATTAAGCTTCTGATAGGGTACATTTCCTTCCTTTATGAAGGCGTTTAATGATGTGTTTTAAGAGCCATAAATAAACGGGGTGCTTGAAAGCATTCTCAAGTCAGTATTGCTTTTCTCCTGCTAAGCCTGCTAATTATGGCATTTTTCCATTAATTGAGAATTTAAAGTCCTTAAAGCCAGCTTTGAATCAGTTCTCTGAACCACACTAGTTCCTCAGAATCGCCCCAAAATCAGAGTAGAAAATCAGAGTAGCCTCATTTTGCAGCGAATACACTCCCAAAGGGCAGGATTTCTGTGTCTGACTAAATTCCTTCCCCGATAATGTGCTTTCAGGAATGACCAAATCTCTGTCTCCAATTTTCTGCTAAAAACGATTGACCCAACCATTTCAGTTACCGCAAGGAGCACCGCTCGTAGCACGTTAAAAACTTCAGAATGCATCGCTGTTTGGGTTTCCAGCCACCAGACGGTACAGCTTAGTTCTAGGTTTCATTTTATGAGCATTTGAAGCAATAAACTTCAGAAGTAAATTATCTAAAGCAGCTACACAGGCAAAGTAAACTAGTTGATCTGTGTTAATCCCTAATGAGAAAAACTGTCCCGTGCAATCACTTTAAATATTTAAAACCACATCCCCGTGATAAATTTGCATCAGGTCCAATGTATTCCATGTCATTACTGAGAGTTTGTCAGCAAAATCCAGCAAACTGGTTTGCACTTTCTCATCTATTTTTAGCCTTCCCGTTTATTATTCTTACACGCACAGAGATGCCTACAAACCGAACCCACTCTGTCAACCAGGCTTGTATCTACAGAATACATGCAAAGCTAACTTCAGAGTGAATTTTTAATATTTTCTTTTTAGGACTGAGAACAGAATGGATCAAACATTGAATATGTTGTAATTTTCCAAGTTCTTGTAGGTTTTTTGACTCTGAAGTGAAGAAATAAGATCTTTCTCAGTCCTTAGTTTTTCATCTTCAGAAAGATGAAATTCTCCTTGAGCCGAGAGTTGTTTTGCTACTGGGTCTCAAAACAAAAAAAACCCCAACAACCCAGGAGCAAGTTATTTTCTCTTTTCATAAACATGATACGCTATAGTCATTATTTTTAGCTGTTCTTTAAAGCAGCTTATGGGCTTCCATTTTTCATTTCAAAAATGGGTTAGAGACAGTCCAATTTCTTCTGATTTAGATTCTGTATTTCCTTTAGAACACATGGAGATCACCAGAAAACATACTCTAGACTCCTGGTGACTCCCCGAAACTTTTAAATTCCAGGTTGGAGAAAGGGGTCACCCAACCTTTCATCAGGTTATGGACAAAAATGTAGAACAAGTAAATCTCTCCTGGCAATTCTTCTCTTCTGGCCAGCCTGGACCATAGCATAGCGTGGACCCAGACTGTGTAAACCACGTGTTGCCAAAACTTGCTGCTCTGGGGTAATATTTAGATTATAAGAATATGCACTAATAATAATTTTTCATCCCCTTAGAAATACAGCGTATCCCTGACAGAACACACACATGTTGTGTCAAGCAGCTATGAGTGTTTACATGGGACGATACCTTACTCTTTTTTTTTTTTTTTTTTTTTTTTTTTTTTTTTTTTT
>NW_020799106.1:2601976-2605523 GCF_003259725.1 Athene cunicularia
CAGTTTCCTAGTGTCTTGGAACTCAGAAGTAAAAGATTGAGATAATATAAATTCAAATAAATATCTCCAGTTTTACTAAGTACCAGTGCAAATACTCCGCTGTTGCATCGGTCTCAAAATACTTTAGTGGAAGTTGAATGCAATTGAGAAATGAGAAATCAAGGGTCTTTTTAAGGTCCTCAAAGAGGAAAGCCTGATATCCTGGGTCTGTAACAAATCTTGTAAGATGTAACGATTTCTGTGGAA
This sequence comes from Athene cunicularia, assembly GCF_003259725.1. NCBI lineage: Eukaryota > Metazoa > Chordata > Aves > Strigiformes > Strigidae > Athene > Athene cunicularia. Next base: position 2,602,223 of record NW_020799106.1, read on the forward strand.
TCTGGATTGATTTTTGTTGTTGTTGTTGTTGCTGTTTATCCAAAACTGAAAAGATTTTGACAGGCGAATTGTCAGAAGCGCTTCGTGAGAGGGAGCAACAGTTAGGATGTCTTCTGTGTAGGTTAACTCCCTGACCTCTCTTAGAAACGGAAGGAAAAAGAGTGGTCCTGGTGTTCTGTTGACAACCACCAAACCACCAGCTTACAAATTCCTTCATCAGCTCCACGAGAAGAATTTCTTTATTCCGTGTGAGTTGAAAGGCTGAGGAGCGTGGTCAGAATACGTGTTCAACAGACGTTCGGGACTGTTTGCCATGACAGTTCAGAGGGTTTGCACACGGGGTGGCACGAGGGGTCCTGCGCATCTCTTTCCAAGGGAGATATGAATATTCATCCGTTCATCTTCCACGGCGTACAAAATGTCCTGAAAACATCCTGGTACCTGTCTCAGGACTAAATAACCACAGATCACCCAGAAATCAGCTACTGCCCATTCAAACAGTGCCTCGGTGTATGAAGATGGATTTCCTCACGGTCGTCTCTGCGAGTTTAAACTCAAAGAAGGACACAACTTAGGACTGATCTGCAGAATCCTGACTACCTGTCGAGGCTGATCAGAAATACAGCTGACAAAGTTACCTGGCAGGTGTAAGAAGCAACGGTCACCTCCTAGCTCTTTTGGAGGTGCAGGCAAGACATAAATAGCTTAACTACAGGATCAGAGACAGGCTTTGTGATTCAGGGCTTGTTGAATAAAACAGGTAGGAAAAAAATCCAGCTGGTCCTGTTAGCTACAGTGCTTTTCAGAGCCATCACAAAGCTAATATCCATCTTTTCTTCCAATGTTGTTTCTCCCTGACTGGACCTCTGAAAAAAATGCTGTATTTAGTGTATCGCAGACTTGTCAGTGGGGAAAATCGGATCTGCCCAGGCTTCAGCTGGGAACCCCACAGCCTGGACTGACATAAAGGATTAGAGACTAAGAGCCCATACAGAGCCGACTGAGGCCAAGCAGAAGTTTACTAGCACATGGATCTGGCAGGTATCTTGTTTAGGTCCCACCATGAAAGCTTTACTAAGCCTGCCTCTGGTTGAAGTAGAACCACACCTAAAGTTCTATGCTTCAAACGGGAAAATGGTTCATAAAGGACCACATCTAAGTTATTTTAGTGAAGCGTTTACCTCAAAAAGACACCCGCTATTCAACTTGCATAAACCATGGGGATAAATTTGCTTTATTCTACTTAATGACAGATAACCTCTAAATGAGACGCCAGCCAAAGAATTCCTGTCTTGTCTCAGGAATAACATTCAGGCTAACAACTGGCACAGGGGAAGCAGCGCATCCCGGTGTCTCAGGCTTCTCAGAAGTCTAGAGTAGACGGGACTGAATGGTTTCCTATGTTGATTTCTGGTGAGCACCTGGAAAAACAGATCCCACTCTTCTCAAAGCTCTCCCTGAGGCCAGGAAGTAGAAGGTATGTTCTCTATACTAGGCACTGGTATTACCCTCTGCTCTAGTCTTCAGGATGCTGCAATCACTGAGTACGTTATTGAGAAACTCTTAGACAAAGAACTCGGCTTCAAGAAGCCTGTAAAAAGTGTATATCAAGTGCTCTTGGGTGTCTGAGAGAGAGAGAAGGGAGAGAGAAGACAGTGAGAAAGGCAGGCAAGGAAAGCCCTGCCAGAGTTGGGTATCTAGAATATTCCAACAAGAATTAAAAAAAAAAAAAGTCAAGAACACTTGATTAATACAAATAATAATATTACTCTTTTTTTTGTTGTTTAAGTAATAACTGCCAGATGGGAAGCAAATTTTTTTCTGGTATATCTTCATCAACTGTGGATTATAGATAAGGTCAAGCATCTGCGAAGGAGGTTATTTTGAAACACGAGATTACTCCAGAAACTTAGCCTTATCTAAATTAGTTCTGCCCGCACTTTCAGCCAATAAATTTCTCCACCTGTTTGCATATTGATTTTTTTTTCCCCATGTTTTATTTATTTCAGTTTCCTCAAGGGCGAAAAGAAAAAGTCTATTAAGTAGCTAAGAGGAAGCATACGAGTTCTGAAAGGGATTTTTCTTCTGTCAAATGCGTCTCTGGATGGATCACCTTACAAATGTAAATTAAAAGTTTTAAAATGTAGTGACCCAGTGTAAAACTCTAATTTAATTTAGATAACACATTTTTTCTCATTTAAAACACAATTATTTTTTTTTTTTCCTAACATCTGCTGATCTGGGTGAGGACCCATTAGCTTTCTTCTGGTGGGCAGAAAAAAATACTGTCTAAAGGATCTTTATTCTATTTTTCTAGTCTATTTTGTTCCCTTTTTTTTTCTGAAACAAATGAAGCAATGCAACATATATTTCTCAGCCCCATGGACCTCAGCAGGTAAGCGTGAGAGTTAAAGCAATAATCAACAGCAGTAGCTTGTGAGATTTTACAGACGGATAATGAAACCGTCTATGAATTCTTCATTTCCCTACACTTGTCTCTCTGGTTTAAAATGTAATTTGGATAGATTTACATCCCTGTGACACTGGCCAGGACACTTAACCTTTAATACCACTGTGAAACAGTACTGCTTCTTGATGCTTCTCAGATGCTAACAAATTATCTCGACCGATTTAACCTTGAGCATTTGACCTCGTGCAAAGGGGTGACTTTTCAGAGAGATCAGCAGCGTTTTATAACCAAATGAAGACCTATATAGTACTCAGCTGGTCATTTATTGGCTGATTTACAGCACTTTGTGGTTGTGTTTAATTATTTTTTATTTCTGATGAAGCTGTTGCCTTACGAAAGTTTTCGGGACTAAAAGGATTGCAGTAGGAGACAGTTCTCCTGAGCCAGCTTTGGAGAACAAGTTGGTAGATCTGAATCTGCCTAGAAGGGGAAGGCAGGCAGTTCTTAGCTGGGGACCGACGAGTGCAGGGCAAACTTCCAGTTAGGAGCAAGAGAAGCTCTATCAGAGCTATGCATTAGCAGGGCTATAGCTGATCCTTCTGGTTCATAAGGATGTGCAAAAACCTTTAGCATAGACAACTACACTATCCTGTTGCGGTCCTACTTCCGAGTACAAGAATTTAGGCAGAATTTCCAATGCTAGTACAGTATTCCATAGCTGAAACAGGGTAGATAAGTATATATAAAAATCATCAATTCCTAAAATAAATGCATCGATAAATAAATAAATAAAAGTCAAGACTTACATGGGGATAGACACCTTTCTGAGATAGTAAAACATGCCGAAAATACTATTAAAAAAAAAAAAAAAAAAAACCCAAAAACAAACAA